>NC_090283.1:18926250-19232187 GCF_037392515.1 Haliotis asinina | reverse complement strand
GACTTGGGATGCACGGCCGATTCCGTTGGTTTAGGAGAGGATGAGGATCTTACTCTTTTCATTGTTTTAAAGGCTGAACTTGACTTCCTCTTTAAACCTGAAAGTCAAATATATATTCAAGCTAAGCAGTGAGCTTCTTTTAATGGAACTCACAGCCTTTCACTGATGAAATCATACCATTCATCAGTTTTGTTAGTTTGTCGTTTGATGGCAAGTACAGCAATATTCCAGCTATGGCAGGTCAGCACATAATCGGCTCTGGACCAGACTCTCCAGGGATCAACAGCATGAGCACCAATCTATGCAACAATCTGACGCCCAGGTTAGCGAGTCTGGCCACCTGATCGCGTTAGTCATTTCTTACAACAAGCATGGATTACCGAAGATCAATTCTAACCCATAACCCATAGATGAAGAATTTACGTGAAATGTTACGTGATCTCATGACATCCAGTGATGTATAAAACAAACGCATAATGCTGAGCGTTTACTTTCTCTTGGTTGGTGCAGACAGTAATACTGCCTAGGTGAATGTTTCCCAAACTAATTACAATATTACAGTAAGTTAATATCTTAAGTTCTATATCTGTGGTACTGAGGAGTTCGAAACAATATGACACATCTGTACACCGCTTTACTATAGGAACATTAAAGGGAGCACATGAAAGTACACGTTCCTTAATTTACTTTTAGAATTTCACCCACAGTGCAATACAAACCTTGTGAAGAAACCGTGAAAAATATAAAGGAAACCTTGTACTTTCATGTGTTCCCTTTTTAGTTTACATGAGTATAAATTCAGACAACAGTGTAAAATAGCCTAATGATTTCACAAAAGTGTTTATATACATATAACAAACAAGGAACATACTACTGGGGAATGTACCGTTGTCCTTCCTCTCAGGGGTCACTTTACTCCACACCACCTTCGTCGCTGGAAAAAAACAACCAATAATGTACAACCTTATTTGACCACAGAATTATAAAGAATAGAGTTACTTAATATCACTGCATTATTGTGAAGATCCTAGATGTATGGCAGCAGTGTGCAAATAATTAAGACTGGATAAGACACAGTGATCAACAGCATATAGAACTTTATGTGACCATTGAATGATACAGAGTCAAGTTGTTTAACATTATCACATTCTTGTTACTTCTTTTGGTTTGTTAGTTGGCATGTATGTTTTACAGGCTGAACTAAAAGTTATTTGACTCAGTTCTTGTCACTACTCTTGCTTTCTTTGTTTGGCTACTTGTTTGTTTACTTGTAAGAGTCTGGACCCAACAATCCAATGATTGATGTTGTGACCACCATTTCACAATGCCAGAGTTAGATGACCACCAAATCAACATTGTCAATCAGGATTGCTTCATGCTATCATTTGTCAAGGCTAAAGGAGGGGAGACAACTCTTTGACAGAAATCAGGCTACTAGTTTCTTGTCTAGCCTCTAATACCTTACAAAGCTTACACGCATGACTGAACACATAATTCCATATTTCAATGTAAAAAGATGGATACCTATCACCTATTTGAGACCATAGCTTGGATTCAAGAGGTTTTTAATGTTGCACTTCAAAATATTTTGTCAGATGCACATGAGTAGCAACATGCAGAATGAGAGTTATCTCCCTTTCATGTATGGCCCATTGACAAATGCTCTTTTGCATGTTTTACCACAACTGCTGCCATGGCCAAGATAACATCACATAACTGGGCAAGTACTGGCATCGTTCTGTCCTGTACCGCATCAGTATTGCCATTATGTACGATAGTATAGAGCCAGTACTGGACCAATGATTGTTTTCAGTCAATGGCCGCTTACATGCCAAACTGTACTGGGCCATATACGGGCGGTTACTGTATATACTGCAACGCAATACTGTACCGGCCCAGTTCTGGCCGAGTGTAGACAGTGCACTTCCTGTCTCATGAATTGTGGGAGATCATCTCAGGACCATGTCGTCTGTTCAAGAGAGGTGCCAAAATGTACAGTGTGACATTTTCAGCATTTCTGAATGAAAATTGACTTAATGTGGCACTAATAAGCAACAGTATTTGTTTAGAAGACCTCTTAACTTTTTCACCTAAGGTTAAGTGTTGAGCTAACTTTTGAACAATGACATGCAGCATGAATTTTGCTTGCACAAGGCTGTTTGAAATATGTTTCATGTTGCTAGATCAGGGATATGCTTCATTCAAGAATATTAATTAAAAAAATACCCTAGGTTATAGTATTGTTTCATAACCACGTCACACGAGACAAACCATCAAAAGATTGAATACTAAATGAAAATTTGAAAATTCTTTAAAATAATACTATATCAGGTGAATTGAATTTTGAAACTTGTGTTGAACAAGTTCACCCAGAAAGAAAGACATGAATTAAACTCACATTCATAAACTTGTGTTTTCTCGGAGTTTTTTGGTGAGTCTTGTTTGGTATCAGCTTGTTTTAAACAGTAGAAACTGAATTAATCTTAACCAGGCCAGTGCCAGCCAAACTGTAAAGGGCCAATTTGCAACCATTACGGCTAGGTACTGGGCCAGTTTAACGCCAATGTGCAAAATATTACAGGCCCAGTTCCAGGTTATCTTAAATGAATCTGATTTTCTGACTTGACTTGGCCAGTAATGGCATTTGTTACTTACCTTCTGGATGAAGAGTCTGACAGATGTTGGCCACAGCTTCGAGGGAAGGCAGCACCTTAGAAAACTTGTTCTCCGCCATCAACAGGTCAACATTGTCAAGGCTACTCAGCAGCTGGGATTGCTTCAACATGTCTTTCAGTCTGTAATGATTGAGTGAGTTTAGTTTTACGCCACACTCAGCAATGTTCCACTTACAGCAACAGACAGTAAATATTTGAGTCAGACAACCCAGTGATCAACAGCGTGAGCATCAATATGTGCAACTGGTAACCAATAACTTACGTCAACCAAGTCATAGAGTCTGACGAACTGATCCCGTTAATCACCTGTTACGACAATCATGGGTAACAGAAGGCCCACATTCCAACACAGACATTCACGGGTTCCTTCAGTCTGTAACACAACCATACATGAAAATGCTAGCCTGCCAGTCTGTGCCTTGAAAAAGGACATTTGGAACTTTACTCCTTGGAATTAGGGGTGGTTATCAATGTAAATTGATATCAGAGATCAATAATTATCAATATATTAAGCTCTGATTACTAACGAAACACTGCCTTAAACATGATTTAGAAGCATCCCATAATTAGAGAAATTTTAACTTTATTTCATCACGATAATGTATGTAGAAAGATACTGATGACACAATATGCATACAACATATGTCATACTTGGGATTTCACTTTCTCAGTAAAGTACAAATTCTAGTACTTTTTTGGTGGAGTCCCACCCGAGATTTGAACCCGCACCCTCAGAGTCAGGCACCTAATCACCAGCACACAAAGTCAGCAGCCTAACCCGCTCAGCCACCGCGACTTCCACATTTAGAAAGTGGTCAATGGCATCATGTAATCACAACATGCATATCAATAAAAATAATGTAATTTTTCCCAGTGAGGATATTTCTGATTATTGGCCTTTTTCCCCAGCACTACTTAAAAGCCTGCATAAGCAGATGCATTCTGCTGTGTGGATCTGGCCACCCTGATCCATTCCTCCACTTACTGATGTAAACCAGAAATATTCTGGTTTATATTTTGCGAATTTTGCATTTCTCTTCAACATGCAAAAAACATATGGTGCTGTAATATCAACTCTTTCAACACCAGTCAACCAGATGCATTTGCTTATTGTAAAATGATTTCTGAAATGATATGTAGTCGTCTATTTTCTGATATCAGTGGCTTTACGCTTGTTAATGGGATACAACAGGGGAAAATACCTCCATTTTGGAAGCTTCGTATCAATAACATGCAAGACATCCTGAATGCTCTGAACATCAACAATACCACTCTACCTTTGCCAAGACTATTTTCGCAGTTGTCAGAAGTGATTTTATGGGACAGAGATTGGTTTTCTGCCTAAGTCTGCAATGAGTACCGTGATTGGTTAGAATCATGTCCTTTGACAACCAATCATATTACAGAAATGGGTACCATCCTCGCCAACAAAAAACTTTAGATTCAGACAAAAGTTGTAGGTAAAATCATGCTTTTCCTGAAAGTCTTGTGTAAAACATCACCACCTACAGTATATTATTAAAGTAAGTGGGTGTATCATGCAAGGTTATGACCTGTGACAAAAATGCTTCTAACATCGTGTCTGAGCGTGAAGTCTGAGGCATGGAAAGCCTAAATGGCACTTGAATTACAATCACACAAAAATGATGGAAATAGTAAGTTGTAATGTATGTTTGAAAACTTTCAAGACCACCATGATTGATTTTATTCTTCAGTTTATTCATTTCGTGTAAATATTATATTGGAACAATGATGTTGCATTGTGATGTAAAAAGCAATGTTGTTTTAGTTAACTATGTTGTTTTTTGCTAAACCTACTACTATCGCAAAAATAATACGCTGCAGAACAGGCTGGGGATATGCCGATACAATGTTTTCAAGGTGCAGAATATTTCCGGCAATTTCCACTAGATGCCACTAGTAATGTATACTAGAATTAGTCTTCATTAATCAATGCTTGTCGTAAGAGGCGACTAACAGAATCGGATTGTCAGTTTCAGTGACAGATGTCATTAAATCCCAAATGTGTAGAATGATGCTCATGCTGATGATCACTGGACTGAGTCTGGACTAGGCAATCCAGTGATCAACTGTATGAACATAAATCTCCACAATGGGATACGATGACAAGTCAACCAAGTCAGTGAAACTGACCATCCAATCCTGTTAGTTGCTTCTTATACAAGCACTGGCTACTGAAGACCAATTGAAACCTGTATCCTTTATTACCTTTGAGAAGCTGAAGTACAGCTGCTACATAATCACAAAGAGTGAAGAGACTCACTGTTGCGGCAGATCCAGCATCTCCTTGATGTTGCACTGTGGCTTAGTTGTACAAGCTATCACTTTCTGGATCATCCGAGTCGAGTTTGTGTACTTCTCTTCTAGAGTTTTTAGGTCCAATCTTAGACTGTCAAGGTTCTTCTCGTGAAACGTCGTCAAGTATTTCTTTATTTCTTCCTTTTTATCTGAAACATATACAGTGAGTGAGTGAATGAGTTCACATGGGTGGGTGAGCGAGTTGGTTTAGGTGAGTGAGTGATTGAGTGAGTTCAGGTGGGTGTGAGGGACAGTGAGCGACAGTGAGTAAGTGAACGCTGGGTAAGGTACAGAGTGAGTGAGAAAGAATGAAGACCAGTGACCAGTTCATATACATCATGGCTAACTAAGTTGTAACATTACCATTGAAATAAACACTTCAAATACTTTCACAAACAATGCATGACAATCCATGAAGATCAACATAAAAGGCTTATTGTAAGAGGCGACTAATGGGATCGTGTGGTCAGACTCGCTGACTTGGTTGACACATGTCATCTCTTCCCGGTTGTGGAGATCGATGCTCATGTTGTTGAAGACTGGATTGTCAGGACCAGACTCAATTATAACTACACCACTGTCATATAGCTAGAATATTGTTGAGTGTGGCTTAAAACTAACCTCACTCTCTTACTCATTCCCATAAACATCGAGGTTGGTCTTCAGCAAAACATGCTTGTCACAAGAGGCAACTTTCAGAAACATATGACTTGGTCGATACATGTCATCATATCCCAGCTGTACAGATCAATGATCATGATTTTAATCACTGGATTATCTGATTCTGAATCGATTATTTACAGCTGCCATATACCTGGAATATTATTGAGACTGGCGTTATACAAAAACAAAAGTAACACAAAAATTCTTCCCATCCTGTTTCAGAATCAGCTTACCATGCAGCACAGATTGAAGCTGCTCAAACGCGGCATCTATCTCAGCACACAGCTTCTTGTTGGATGACTGAAACAACACCAGAGTTATAATCAAGACATATTCACACAATACTGACCAGTACAAGTTATGTATCCACTAACCAGGAGATGTGACTTTGCTAGGGATGGCCAGTTCACACCCACTGGCAAACAAGGATAATTTGAGCACCAACCTGACGATAGATCAGGATTAGCATGTTTGAGTCCTGGCCATTGGCGCTTGCCATTGTGAGCTAAGGGGTCCTAGATTGTCTGTGATCAAGTCTGAATGTTACAGACTGTGAGCAAGACGTGAGCAGCTGTTCTCCCTTTCCAAAAGGTTTGCTTATTGCCATGCACCCTGCATCCTCATAAACGTGTTCTCTTATCCAACTTATCCTTGTTTGCCATTAAATGTATTGGGTTTTAAAGCTGTTTTCAAAAGCTATAGTCACTCTATGGAGGTCGGCCTTATAAGGCATGTATGATCCATATATGTACCATTTATTCTGAAATCCTGACTCTTTCAGACCCAACATGTGGCCCACCAAAACGTAATTTTCTGAATAAAATTGATATTTTATACTTATCTTGACTCATGCTTAATTACTTATCTCCTCTTCCTGGCGAAGGCAGTGGAACACCAGAAATCCCTTGAAATTCCATTCTAAAAGAAGCGGACTTTCTCCTATAATCGCCCGACATGAGAACACTAGAATTCAGTGTGTCTGTAAGGGACGGATGGGAGGGCTTTCGCCATGAGGCAGGATAAGTATAAAATATCAATTTTATTCAGAAAATTACATATTTTTCCTTATCCTGACTCATTGTTAATTGCTTACAGAATCCGACAGAAACAGTGGTGGGTCAGACAATGCTGGATTCTGCTATCAGTTCCAATTTATGTCCAATAATTTCCCCCCTAACGAAAACATGAAATGGTGATAATTTGGTCCTATTCTTCTCATATTCATTGTAGATTTTGGTGGGGAATCACATCCAGTCGAACTTGTCTTCCATAGAAGGCTTTGCTGACTGGCATGTGATGACATCAAAAGTAACTTGCGTCCTGCTAGTTTCTGATGCAACTAAATGTCAATCGAGACTAGTTGCGATCCCTCTTCGTGTACAAGTATCTTCATTACGAGTACAGGGTCATAATCACTCATGCTAGTCTGTTTAAGATGTGCATGGAATTCCCACCAAAATACTCTGCAGAGCGTCTGGCTTCCACAAGTCACGTGATACATCGGGTGAGTTAAGTCAGCATCGTCGGGGAACTATTAGTTGCTGAGCAACGACAAGTGGCCCAAACTGATGAATGCCAGAGACGTCCTCTGTGGCTATGTCTAATAGATAATGGTTGGTAAACACCATGTTTGACTTCCAAAAGCAGCCCTCCATTATAGTTGATAGCGAGCAATTCCCATGTAGCACTAATGTAGAGGCCAAGGCTCTGACTTCGTGTGGGTTGGAGGCTCACGGAGGATCCAATCCTGCTGCTTTACATGATCTTAGTATGACAGTTCTAATCCACACTGAGACAGTGTTGCAGTGGATACCTCCGTAGGTGTCTCAATGGATATAGAGATAAAACGCTTGAAACGTTGCCTTCTAGACTTGGTATGTATGATGTATATATAACTGGACATAATGATAAACCTTGAGTATCATGAGGTTTGAAGATGATGCCGGGTATGTGGAATTGTCTATCCGGTTGACCTGGCAGTTGATTTTCCACAATAAAATCCCATCATAGACCCGGATGAACTGCCTGCTGATGATTTGCATCAAAGCTTGTGCGGTTGAAGTCTAGAGCTTGGATTTGTGACATGCGTGCAGCTGTAGCTAAGGCAAGTTGAAAACAGCGTCTTCTGAATTAGCAGTTCAAATGAGGTCCGATCAAGCGGTTTGTACGCATCACTTGTGAGATGTTGAAGTACAATGTTTAGATCCTATGCTGTTGATCTTCCAACTTGAAGGAGTGTAGGAAGGCAAATAGCTCAGGTACTTTAGTCAGCTTGGTTTCCGTTTCCATGGTGATGACTGAACTGAGAGCTGCCAAATATGTAGATAATGTAGAGCCTCTCAGACCTCTGGAATGTCTTGAGTGGCATAAATATTCTGCTATCTGCAGATATGTTGCCTTCAGCTGTCTCAGTAGCCATGAGGTCCACGTTTTGAAGACAAGGCCAGTTTGTGGAACTGTCTGTCTGGTTGACCTGGCAGCTGTCTGATTTTCTCGATGACTCTAGGTAGCAGCACTGGAGGGGGAAACGCGAATGCGTTTAGTCCTTCCCACCAGATTCCGAGAGCATCTGATACCCAAGTTAACGGATCTGGTACTGGTGACACAAAGGTTGCTGTCTGTTAGTTGAACCTGGTTGCAAATAAGTCTATTTGCAGTGATCCGAACCTCCAGCTCTCGATGCAGCATATACTCTGTTGGTGATAGATGAAGAAGGAGAGATAAGGTGTCTGCTGTATGCATGATGTTCAGGCTCCTGGTATGTGAGATACTTTTATTTGAAGATTCAGACTGTCGACCACATGAAAGAGTAGAAACGTCAGGTGTAGTAAAGATTGACCCTTGTTTTCGTAGAAGGCTACTGTTGAGTTGTCCGTCTGGATCATCAGTAACTCAGTGTTGTCAACCAATGATAGATAACATGAATCACCACTTTCATCTCCAACTGGTTGACGTGAAGAGCTCGATCTTCCTTCTTCCAGAATCCTGCTGCAACCTTGTTGTTTAGATGGGCATTCCATACTAGGAGAGACGTGTCTACCTAAAGATGGTTGTAGAATGCAGGCTCTAATATGTAAATACCTGCACAAACATTGACTGGCGAGTCAAGCATAGCAGGTATGGTCTGAAGATGTCTAGTGTCGTAAATCGGTCAGAAAATGAAACCATGACTGAGAAACCGCTGTCATAGACGTGGTAGTAGGCGTCTTTGTATGGTCATATCCTGAGGTGACGTGAGCAGATTGAGTAGGCATTATCACTGACATAGTGATAATGGAGAGAGTAGAACTTGTTCTGATTATCTGCTTGAACTTCGAGCCACCGATCCTGGGACAGCGATGTATCTCAACGTAGTGACGAATCAAATCCCGAAGAGTCAGATTCTCAAGTCGTTCGAGCTGAGTTAGTAGGAATCCTTGGTTGTTGAGACTAAGTCCAGACCATTCATGATCCACAAAGTGACTTCCGAGTTCGAAAAAAGGACTTCCTCCGGCGATGACAATCAGTAGTATCTGTCTTAATCCTTCCATGAGTGCGACGCATTCGATGGATGCCGATGATCCCTCTTATGTGAGTCCAGGTCTGAAGGGGATGACGAGTGCTGACGGCACCTTCGACGAGCTGGGGAAACTGATGAAGATCTTCTCCATTGACGAGTAGACCCACGTGAGTGCACTTGTCCATGCTGGCTCACTCACTCGTCCGTACGGGTGCACTCACTTGACGTAGGTGGATCTCTCTCCGAAATGCGACGGGATGATAAGGATCATGGAGACGATCCTCCTGAGCAGGTGCGTGCATACGCCTCCCCTTCATCCTCTGGTGTGAGTGCAGATCTAGTTGAGTGCTCACTTGGCGTGGGTATATCCTTCTCTGTGCTGTGACCCGATGATCACAGTCGACAGCGTTGACGAATGCAGTCGTCTTTCCTCTTCCAATCATCGCTCCATAACTTCATCATCTGCGTTGTGAATTGTTGCATAAAATGCGGCGCGTGTATTGACGACTGTGTTGAAGAGTTGTCTACGAAGCAGTCGACATGCAACCGATGTCTACACTCCGTATCATCAACAGAGACTCGTAAAAAAATTGATGTTCTTCCAAAGGGACCATCTCCTCCCCGAATGATTTCTTCATCAACGAGGGATGATTCTGCGATGATTTTACAGATGAAGACTTCGACTTTGATGACTTAGTTTTCTTGGCCTGTGATGGCCCTGCGTCAACATATGGTTTCTTCTGAGTCTTGTGACCCTGGACACAACCTCGGAGATACGGCTGGCATCTCACTGGAATGAATCTCAGCATCAATAGTTACCCGATTTTATTTCACTAGAATAGACATGGCTAATGTGAACCAATGTTGCTTATCAGTAGCACGTCTGTGAACAGGCCATAAATGTATCAAGAATTCTGCTTTAGACAATTTAATGCAAAATCTAAAACAAGTATGAGCAGAGCAGAAAGGTTTACACGCCAGCCAAAGTGCGGGTCAACTGCCGACAGCCATAACCTGCACAAAAAACATGTTTTCATCAACTGAGACTTAGTCTCATATGTGTTAGAAAAAGGCACAATAATCACAAATTTACATAATAATAATATACATATACAAGCCAAAAACCACATACAACACAAATTTAGTTAGTAAAGCCAAAAGAATGAAAAACTGTATACGGGACCCCAGGTGCCTCCACCCGCCCTTGTCGGGCGATAGGGAGAGTGAAGTATCATGGCCGATCAGCTGACCATGTGCTGGGAAGGGAGGTAATACATGGGTGAGTGTGAATTTTAAGTCCGCTTCTTTTAGAAGGGAACTTCAAGGGATTTCAGGTGTTCCACTACCTTTGCCAGGAAGAGGAGATAAGAAATTAAGCATGAGTCAGGATAAGGAGAAATCATTGTCCTTGTTAAAAACAACTATCAGCCTCACCTCAATCTCTCTCTGGGTCAATGTCCTCTCCTCCATCTGTGTCTGGAGCCGCTTCTGGAGCACTTGGAGCTCATTCAGGTCATCAGCCACCTTCTCCTGCAACACAGTAACCATGGTAACAGAATTAACAGAATTGATAGTGTTTCTTTATCTGGCTGCCTCATGTATTGTAAAATACCATGTTATTCAGGTCATCAACCACCTTCTCCTGCAACACAGTAACCATGGTAACAAAATTGGTAGCATGTCCCAATATGGCTGCCTCATGTATTGTAGCTCACCATGATACTCAGGTCATGGGAACTTTATGTATCACGATACTCAGTGTGTGACATGTTTCTGAGATATTCACAGCAGGATTTAGTACTGAAATGAAATCACATTTAGACCTGTATTGTACCACCGGTATGGTAGTGTAACTGAGTGATTATTAGAACAAACAGAACAAAACTCTGTATGCGATAACCTTGAACAAATTGATGCTGAATTACATTGCTAATAATTTTAAGGGTATTACATAACACAGGTGCATGATACGCATGATAAATGTTGACTATTTAGTGAAACATCTGCTTCAAGTGTGGACCATTTAGTGAAACATCTGCTTCAAGTGTGGACCATTTAGTGAAACATCTGCTTCAAGTGTGGACCATTTAGTGAAACATCTGCTTCAAGTGTGGACCATTCAGTGAAACATCTGCTTCAAGTGTGGACCATTCAGTGAAACATCTGCTTCAAGTGTGGACTATTTGGTAAAATATCTGCTTCAAGTGTGGACCATTTAGTAAAACATCTGCTTCAAGTGTGGACCATTTAGTGAAATTTTCATTCCAATGATGACCATTCAGTGAAACATCTGCTTCAAGTGTGGACCATTTAGTGAAACATCTGCTTCAAGTGTGGACCATTCAGTGAAACATCTGCTTCAAGTGTGGACCATTTAGTGAAACATCTGCTTGAAGTGTGGACCATTTAGTGAAACATCTGCTTCAAGTGTGGACTATTTGGTAAAATATCTGCTTCAAGTGTGGACCATTTAGTGAAACATCTGCTTCAAGTGATGAACATTTAGTTAAATACACAAGGTGATACCCTTAGTAAACCAAATAACTAAAAATCTCAGTTAAACTGAGAGGATCATATTTTGTGGCTTTGTTCAAACTGGAAAAACATCACCAAGTCATAAATCATGGTCAAGTATTGCTGAGCTTGGCACTGAACAACAAGTAAAAAAAATGCTGAACAACAGTTACGAACAACCAACAACCTCCATGCAGTTCAACTCTTCTAACTTTAAGTCTCCCAACCTGGAACTTTTGCTCTGGACAAAGAATCTTCCGGTGTTTGATGACATCACTTAGTGCCATGCTGAATATTCGGCACTGTAAATGATGTCACCAGTTACCATGGTTACATAGTCAATTGACTGTTATAAGTGAGTTAACAAGTCATCAGATGATTACAAATCCCAAATCCATGGAAATCCAGCAAAAAAATGACAAAAGTCTGTACGTACCAAAAAGCACTACTTTAGATTCTGTTTAATATATTTACCAATTCTTGTTGCAAAATATGAAACAGTGTTTGAGTTATGTTCCAGAAACAATATGATTACAGACGGATGAGGCATCAACCATCTCAAAAGGCTTAACAATTAAACCACATGAAGTCAGTTCCTTTTGGAATTGTAATTTGGACAGACAAGACCATTTTACTGAATTATGAATGCAGAAACTTTAATCGTGCCATTTCATCTTTTTACATGTTAGTGATATAATTATTACACACTATAAAATCTAAGATCTACATAATGTGAAGCTAGTTTTGTCTTCTGAAGAAAAACAACTTACAGTTATCTCCCCTTATCTGATTTCTTTCTGACCCATGTAATAATGTTTTTGTCATTTTGTCATATGCCATTTTTGACATAACTGATTTCCTCACACATTTGTATGTGTTAATAATTACTTACCAGTTTAGGTTCAAACTGTGCTTAATCAGGAAAATTAATCTTCAGTTAACCTCACTACAACTTTGTTAAACATTATATTTGGGCATATCTCACATACATCATACCTCTTCATACTGCAACCATTCTTGGATTAAAATTTGGAAGCTGTAGTTAAAGCGCCATGTAGGTTTCCTGAATAACATGCAGAATCCATGATTCGGCTCAACTTGTGGGCTAAAGCCACATGTCTAATTTCTAAAACTGAATTCTTTTCACCCACTTGGTAATTTCATGTTGGAATACATGTTCAAACCTTTTGGCCCTCTAGACACACAAATCTCATCTTTGGGGAGCTCCTTTAGAATTCAGCACTTTCAGATTCATTAAGGAGTTAACGTACCCGTACTGTCATGCAGTCCCTAAGTTTATTGACACTAATGATGTCGTGACTGAGGTGTGAGTCACGCATGCACAGTGCACACACAAGCTGATTACACAACAGGCAGGCAATGTTCTTCTCTATCTTCTCAGCTGCATGGATGTCACATTGGGAGATTGGTTCTGAGGCTGCCTTCAGCATCTCCTCGCTCTCTGTACCAGCAACTTTGTCACCTGGCCTGAAACACAGTCACTGTAGTTTAAGTCTTGAAACATCTGAAAGAGTCTTGGTGTCAATAAGTGACTTTAGTTTCATGATGCTTTAAGCAACATTCAAGCAGCATCATGGCAGTGGACACCAGAAATGGGCTTCACTTATTGTACCCATGTGGGGAATTGAACCCGGGTCTTCTGTATTGTGTGCAAATGTTTTAACCACTAAGCTATCCCATCGACACCTTGGATTCAGACACCTTGTAATAATGGAAACACAACATGGAGTTCAGTGTATTCTCAATATGAGGATGGTTGGGCGGCCTTGCTGTTAAGCATTAGCTCATCCTGACAAACACGCAGGTTCAATTTCCTATTTGGGCAGATTGTGTGAAACCAATTTCTGGTATCTGATATTGCTATTACATTGTTCAAAGCAGCATAAAACTAAATTTGCTAGTGGTGGTCCGATTAACTGAAATAATAAAAAATTGCTTGATATGACTAAACAATCCCACCTGTTATCTCATGATCGAACATAAACAACTTTGGAACATTCAATTGCTTTAAGAATATTTTTCACAAGGTTGTTTTTGTCTGCTAAATTTCATAAGCAGAATCGTAAACCAAAAGTTACTGTGTTCTGTAATCTGACTGGTTGAAAAACATGATTAAATGGTATTAGATTCCCGGAAACTGAAAGACTATTCACCGCGTATTGACACGTAAACAATTGTTTTGTTGTGTCATCAACAGTGGTGACGTCATTCAAATCATATTGTGACGTAAAGTTAGAATGACGTCACAAATGAGCAACTCCAGATGCTACCATGAGAACCAGCTGAAACGGCCAGCTGATGACACTTCACTGCTGTGTCCGTATTCGATGTAAACGAGTGCAGACACTAAAACCCCTTTGGTTTACTTTTGTGTTTACAATGTCAGCAGCCGGAGGTTTCAAATGAAATATTCCCGTGCTTCAAATACTCAATAACACCCGGAAATTGGCCAACACATGATGTTTATCTCCTAACAAGCTCATTCCAAGTCTGGACTCTTCTCTACTTAATGATTCCAGGAACTTTAGGTTCCTATAATACTAGTCATCCTTCAGTGATGTAACATTTGCAAATGTATTTTGTGCAACTTTGCAAAAACCTTGAAAGAACTATGTTATGTTTTCCTTTTCGTTTTTTGGTGCATGGACAAACATAACCAGGACAATTGGATAAATGATGCTAGCCAATTATTTTGAGGGACTGATTGGTTGTAATGAACCAATCTTCAATTATAAATAAATGAAATAAATAATGTAGTTTTGTATAGCACTAGATGCTCAAAGCGCAACAAGAAATGAACTAGAACACAGGATATTTGACGGAAAGTGTGAACACTAGTGAGTCTGTATGCAGATTGGGATTTAAGCATAGTAGATGTGAATATCTAGATGAGTTACGAGATTATAACCAATTCCCAGCAATGAAATTCACTCCCTTCAATACATGGACAAGACACTATAGTCTCCATTCTATCAGCTTTTGTTATATAAGAAACGATCATACACAACGAATAATTCAGGAATGTTTGGGGATGCAAAGGGGCACGTTCCAACTGGACGGTTGATGTTTGGAGTTGTGAATAGGGTCACTCACCATGAAGTTTAGGTAAGAGTTCCTCCCATTCCCTTTCACAAATAATATCAATAAACTGACATATTAACGAAGCCTAACGCAACAATTACTAGAGGACTCACAACAATAACTGAAATATAATAACTACAACCACTTGGTGTTATTTCTGTTAAAAGAAAGAATGAAGGGGACGGAAGGAACTCTTTCTCCTGTTTACGGTACAGATACGTTTCTGTGTTTTGACTTTGTTTAGGGTATACAGAAATACCTATGCGGGCAACTACCCCTTCTGCTTCTCTGGTCTCAGCAAAAAGATGATTTTTCTTGAGAAGTTCATTTCTTGTTTCTTGATCTGTTCATTGTTACATGTCTAAAATCTACTAATTAGTATCATGCTCCGGATAGAAATTGCATATCGTTTATGATTCAGATAGGAGACAATGCTTGTCAATACATACATGTTTCTTTAACATGAGTTGTTCTGCTCTAGATTGATGGGCGACGGGACTTCCCCATTCTGATTGCAGACATTATTTCCGGTTAAGGCGATTGTCTCCCCTGGCGAAAGCACAACTTGTTTGGTCGGTAGCGTGCTTTACTCTGGCTGAAGAGCTGTGACGAAGTGCAAAGGGATATAATATTACACATCATGAATATTCAGCAGTTGCCTGATTATGTAATTTGGTGTAAAATTTGACAATAATTTTCTCACATGACGTGTGTTGAACTTGTACAGTGTCCCCTGGATCCGCCAGTTAACAGTTAACAGTTACTAGCGCTGAATGTAAGCCAGCAATTAGCAGTAAATTGGTGCTGATAGATGATGACAATGGGCAGATGGATTTATATGATGGTGATCAGTTTTCTTTTATCACGTCCAGTGACGTGAAGTACTATTTTTAGCCGCCCAAACTTGCAAGCTCTCATTGGAAAAGCGTCAGCAAATTTTACATCATAATGCATAACTGTTATCATTTTTATCATGTATTTATATAATGAGCATACTTATTGTTTTAAGAGAGGTGCATAACTTTTAAAATAGTGAACATGTGTGTAATAATTTGCTTTGTTGTTTTTTTGTACAGAGTCTGTAAAGCAGATCGTTACTGTATTTCAATGTACAATATATACGTTCTTACGTAAGAGGTGAGCCTTTAATAAAATTTCTGTCTGTCTGGAAGCGGGGATTTAAATTACAGGCGGTGGACAAGGGCGAACGAAATAGCCTGCACTGATAGAGTAAGCCTATATGCTCCCAAAGGAAAAATGGGTGAATGAGTGAGTTTACTTTTACGTCGCACTCACCAATATTCCAGCTATGTGGCGGCGGTCTGTAAATAATCGAGTCTGGACCAGACAGTCCAGTGACCAACAACATGAGCATCTATCTGCTCAACTGGGAACAGATATGACATGTGTCAACCAAGTCAGCGAGCCTGACCACCCGATCCCGTTAGTCGCTTCTTACGACAAGCATTGGCGCCTTTTATGGTAAGCATGGTTTGCTAAAGGCCTATTCTACCCCGGGACCTTCACGGGTACCAAAGGAAAAGACATTGATAATAATGTCATCGGGTGATCGTACCACTAAGATCCTTATCTTCCAAGTAGCCTTCATGAAAAAGACACATTAGGGATTAACATGTTCCTAAGAGTTGTAGAGAGTGTCTCGAGGGTAGAGGGGTGATTCGTTTCTACACCTGCAAGCCAATCTCCGCCACATAAGGGAGTCACGTTTCACATCCACGTAGGTCGGTGATATTGGCTCTTGTTAAAAGCCGATGTAAAACCCGATAATAATCGTAATGCACGTAGGACAAAGTGAAATCAGATATTTATCCCTGCAAATTAGAGTTCCTTGGACATAATGAAAAATCGGAAATACAAATTTGTTACCCAAACAAACGCACGCACGCACACGCACGCGCGCGCACACACAAGTAGCTCTAAGTGATCCTTGTTGTGCAGGCCGGATGGCTCCAATGTTCCACTCTTCAACTGGCGAGTTTCCGAGCTCCTGCAGTGTAGACTTGTGTGGTCGATTCGGTTGGTTCTTAGCTGCGCGCAAGGTTCAGTTGTTGAAATATTTCAGAGCAAATGATCTGGTGTACCCTATTACTAGGAAACATGAGTCTCGCTAACCTATTCAGACAATGACCTACTTTTCTCGGCTCTCTGCAATCAACACATCCTGAGATGGTGAACTACTTTGTGGCTGGAAAATGCCGTTCGTCAGAAGTAAGAAGCGGAGCATACAATCTGAATCTGCACCGGTTTCTGTCCCATCAAGAAATACGAGAAAAATGGATCCAGCTTGTTTGCAACCCATAGACATAACAACATGTCATGTGTACAAGTTTCACACCTGCCTGTGTAATTACACAATGTGACTGAGACAGAACCCAGGTGCACGAGCTATAAATCAATGTATTTCGTTTATCTGTAGCCTGAGAGGTGTTAAGCTCAAATTGCATGTGGTTAATGATTGAAGTGGTGTATTGCATATTATCATCAGCAGACAGGCAGACACATAGGTGTCAATAAAACTGACATTGACTTTTGTCTGTGACACAGGCTTCTTATTACAATCATGTTTTTTTTAAATGTTTCCATAGACATGAATTGAGCTGAGCAATTTTTTTTGCTCTGTTTTTACAAGTCGCCTTTCCCGGTTCAAGCCGCGCGAACCTAATCACTGTGCATGCGCTATGGGCGCAGCGCAACACAGCTGTTGAAACTAATTCAGGAAAATCCAGTGATCAACAGCAAGAACATTGATCACCGAAGTTGGGATACGATGACATAAATCAACCAAGTCAGCGAGCCGAACACAGATCCTGTTAGTCCCTTCAAGCGTGGGTTGCTGAAGACCAGTTCTAACCAGCATCTTCAAGGGTCTGGCCCCTTTCAACCAAAAGTGTTTTCTGGGGGCCAGTTCAAACCTGAAACCTCCTGAGCTAGAGAAATGTCTGTTTGCTGCCTAGAAAGCAATGTCAATACAAATAAGGTTCATTTGGAGACAGCATTACCTGATCCACAGCTCCAGTAACCAGAAAGTTCAGAACTGTAGTTTAATTTGAAAAGTCTTGGTTTAGTTACAAATTCCCAAGAAATGTTTTCATGCAATTTAAATTAATGGGTTTTTCTCTTTTAAATTATATTCCTGTAGACACTTTCAATTTTCTTCTTGCATAATCATATGTTCTACAGGACATGAAAACTTAGAAATAAAATTTATATAAGAAAAATGACAAACAACAAATATAATAAGTAAATAACTAGGAAAATAATGCAAATTAATTTTTATTTGACCAAGGTTTGTCTGCAAAAGGTATTAAAGTGATTAAAAACAGAATTCAAGAACTGATTACACCGTTGGTTTATTGAATCAAAGTCATAACAATGCACATATGGTGCTGTGGTTAAAAGAGGATATGCATAAGAAATACAAATGTTCTACAGGCCCCAGTATCGTGAGCATAGCAGTTGTTACTTTGAGATATCCAGACATTCGACATACAGAGCAAATGACAGTATTAGAGTAAGTGAGTGAGTATGGTTTTACGCTGCTTTTAACAATAACAGTATTCCAGCAATATCATGGCAGGGGGACATCAGAAATGGGCTTCACACATTGTACCCATGTGGGGAAATGAACCCGTATTTTTTTCATGATGAGCAAATGCTATAACCAGTAACTACTCTTAACAGTAATATATAACAATAGGTTGTTACTGGATGTATGATTGAGAAGTGCTTATTTCAACATAACATGCTTACTTGTGCTTCTAAAACTGTTCATGGCACAAATGCCAACTTCAAGGTAAGTGTATGCTATTCCATGGTAATGTCAAAGCTGGGTGAGTCCAAGGTTAATGATTGTACTGTGTATTATTATCGTTAAAACGAACAACCAGAGAAATTCATGTCCGCTTAGAGAATGAGGAGGTCATCAGAGAATAGGTTTGCGATATCGAATTTTGACATATTGGGGTTAACTAAATGCAAATGAATATAATTAATAATACATGTACAAGGTAAAAATATACTTGAAATTTTCATTTCTAATTGCTCAACATGGCAAGCACATGCAATATATTACATATATTATAAAGACATAACTAAATAATTACAAAATCTGTTTTCAAAATTATAATGTGGGTTTGTAGTTTGAGTAATAGTCTTTACCAGTATATATATGTTTCTTGGTACTGAGGTACATATTATGAAAGCATTTGGATTTTGCTGTGCCTGAAAAAAGGCAAATTGTTTTCTATCTATATTTGATTATATTGCTATCTCATGGTGACCAGTTCTTCTGATGACGTGGGATGAATGGCGACCGTGTTATCAAACTGGGCCTTGGTGGCGCCCATCTTGATGGCAACGGAAAACCCCTGAAGCATCTCGTCACAGCCTTGTCCGACCATATGGAGACCGACCACCTGAAAAAGAACAAACACCTGAAACACCTGAAGCCTTGAACTACAGCAAGCACCTGCAGCATATCATGACTGCCCTGAAATACAGCAAGCACCTGTAGCATATCTTGTCACCCTTGAAGTACAGCCAGCACCTATAACATATCATCACTGCCCTGAAATACAGCAAGCAACTGAAGCATATCATCAGTCCCCTGAAATACAGTAAGCACTTGTAGCATATCTTCAAATATGAAGTACAGCCAGCACCTGTAGCATATAATCCCTGCCCTGAACTGTAGCAAGCACCTGTAGCATATCTTCAAATATGAAGTACAGACAGCACCTGTAGCATGCCATCAGTGCCCTGAAATATAGCAAGCACCTGTAGCATATCATCACTGCCCTGAAATGCAGCAAGCACCTGTAGCATATCATCACTACCCTGAAATGCAGCAAGCACCTGCAGCATATTATCACTGCCCTGAAACGCAGCAAGAACCTGTAGCATATCATCACTACCCTGAAATGCAGCAAGCACCTGTAGCATATTATCACTGCCCTGAAATGCAGCAAGCACCTGTAGCATATTATCACTGCCCTGAAACGCAGCAAGCACCTGTAGCATATCATCACTGCCCTTCAACAATGACCTGAAACATGACAAGCACCTGTACTGTCATAACCCTGTCACTGTCACAATGACCTGAAAACAACATGTAGCAACACAGACATTTCCTGACCTCAAAAGCAAAGGCAAGTGACAAAGAACTAGGACAGGAATTTTTTTTGAGATTGGACTCTTGCAGCATTAAGAGTCCTGCTCTTGTCCACTATGAAGTAGCCAATGTCCACTCACCTTCTCCTCTGGCCCAGCACACACAAGTTTCATGCTACACTTGCCCTTGTGTTGTAGTACAGCGTAATACATGGGGGTGAAGGTGGACGTGTATACCTTCAGATTGTCTTTCCCATACTCCCTCACTGCCTCCTCTGAAAGATACCAAGTTGTCCACTATTGTCAATCATTCCAAGGTTTTGTGCTTAAAACCAGCTAAACCATTTTTGTAATCAGAAACAGATACAGGATTCAATCAAAAGCATGTCTGTGAATTATAAGTTGCAGTACGCTCTACAACACTTACCTTCAGTCAGTCCTATTGTGCCCACTGGCGGATGAGAGAAGACGACGGTTGGAATGTTGGAATAATCTAGCTTCAGATCCTTCTTGTTGTCAAACACCCGATGAGCTAGACGTCTCCCTGCTGCTATGGCAACTGAAACAATGAGTACATGCTGTGTAATAAGTCTGTTAAGAATCGCTTGCATATTTCATGAATAAAACCTTGTCACATTTAAATTCTTTTCATTGTTTGCAATCATTAGAAGGCAAGTGAGTGTGTTTTAAGTTACACTATGCAATATTCCCACATTCCCACTATATTGCTTCTGCCTGTAAATAATCAAGCCTGGACCTTGCAATCCAGTGATCAACAGCATGAGCACTGATCTACACATCTGGGCTGCGATGACATGTGTCAACCACTGCGAGCCTGACCACCCAATCGAACCTTTGTTGCCTTTTATGACAAGCCTGGATTAGATCTCTGCTAACCCAGATTCATCCCATAGTGACAGTCATATGAAAATATAACAAATGAGAAATACAGCAAGGTAGCTTCAAAATCAGATTTGCAATAAAACTAGAGTTTTACCTGGTGTCAACAGAGCCTTTCCGCAGACGTCGCCCAAAGCATAAATGTCCTTGACATTGGTGTTCTGGTACTCATCCACCACAATGTTTTTGTGTGCATCAAGCTCCACCCCCTGTAACCATAGTAACGCACATCTAACAGAAAGAGGCAGAGTTATGTAGAGAGTGAGTTCAGTGAGAGAGTGTCTTGAAAGACAGTGTTTCCCTAAATTTTAGAACCCATGAACATCTGGGTAAAATCAGTTTTCAGCAACTCATGCTTTTTGTAAGAGGTAACTAACAGGATTAAGAGGACAGACTTGCTGGTTGGAAAATATCATCCTGTTCAAAATGCATGCTCATGCTGCTGATCACTAGACGGTCTGGTCCAGACTTGATGATTTAAAGACTGCCGCCATGTAGCTGGAATATTGCTGAGTGTGATGTTAAACAACACATCAAACAAAAAACCAAATGTATTTAACTCATTAAGGCCGAGAGACGTGCGGCAAATTAATTAGCTTCTCACAGCGAGAGCCACATATTGTGGGTAATAAAAAGCACCTCTCATTCAGCGAGAGACTCGCATATGCGTTTTACATTATAAATCCATACTGTTCCTATTATTTCAATCAATTTAGCACCAACGATCAAAGATTAGCTTTTCTTACAACAGAGGTTTCTTTCTGTGTTACTCAGAAGAACTATTAATGTGTTTTGATAACAATTTGCTTGCAATTTCGAGGGCTTATACAAGCAAATGAACACATGTCTGCGAGAAAGGGGATTATGAGGTGTTGTGACAGGAGGTAAGTGTTTGTTACTCGTCATTGGGAGTGAATACTAAGATACTATGTTTGCACATAGATTGAATTAACGGTGACAAAAGGTTACAAAACCTTCTTCCAAATGTAATCATTCATTCATTCATTGTAATAGTTCATATAATGAATCATAGACATAAATAGCAATACTGTATTACACCCATGTTCATGTAGATTTGAAATAAACCACGTTACTAATTTAGACCTAACTCATTTGCAACTATTGGTATATAAAGTTGACAATAATACATAATCGAATATGAAGTGATAACTCTTGCATCTACTCATATATAGTACACATAAACCATACAAAGGTAACTGGGATATTTTGTTCAAGCTGCTTCATGCTGATCTGAAATGTGATTTTTCAATGCAATTTACATAAGCATTGTGTAAGAAACGTTTATATTTGATCTCTGTAATTATCTTATCCAGTGTAATGATTACGTGTATCAGATCCATTGTCAATAATATATCAGTTACGGAATTGATGCGTATAATCATTCAGTGAAACAACACTAAATGAGATATAGTCTGGTTCATAATTATTGAGAATTTTTCTTCTTACTTTGAGCTATCCTAACACCTCAACTGATTCACTGATACTTAAAACTAAGTAATGGTATAAGGGAGGTAACTCATCTTGGCCTACTGAGTATAGTACAATTAGAGTTACCTCCCCTGAATTTGTAGCAGCCGTCATTTTCCTCAGCACTGTCAACAATGTCTGCTGAAGATAAAAGAAGGTTGATTTTTGAGTTGTGTAATCAAGGAATTGATGATGTAAATACATTGGCAGAGAGAACAGGAACTCCTCTTTCTACTGTGTATAGGATTAGGAAGAAGATTAAAGAGGGAAAGGATTTGGGGCACCAGAAAGGAGCAGGGAGACCCAGAAAATTGGACTTCTCAGATCGCGTCCGACTGGGAATTTTAGCGTCTGAAAAGCAAAGGGCAAGCATCTCCAACATCAGGTATGAAATGATAGAAAGGGGATCAATAGTTGTATCAAAATCTACAGTTAGAAGAAATTTGATTGATCTTGGATGGGAGAAAAAGACTGGAATTCCTTCTCCTCTCATGAAACAAGAACATAAAGACAGGCGTGTTGAGTGGTGTTTGGCACATGAAAACTTTGACTGGGAAAATGTGATTTTTACTGATGAAAGCTCAATATGGGTATATCCCAATAATGTGAAAATATGGACAAAGTCTGCGTCAGCACCGTTGTATCGACGACCTAAATACAGCCCAAAGTTTCATGTATGGGGAGGGATATCCTTATTAGGAACGACCCCGCTGTGTGTGTTTGAGGGAAATCTGACAAGTCAACGCTACACTAACATATTAGATAATTTTCTCCTTCCAAGTGCACATGTGTTTTATGGAAATGACTGGATTTTGCAGCAAGATAATGATCCTAAACACACCGCAAAACATGCCAAGCAGTGGTTTCAGGAGAAAAATGTGACTACATTACCATTTCCTGCATATAGTCCTGACTTAAATCCCATTGAGAACATTTGGGGGATGATGAAGGAATGTGTGAATCAAAAGGGGTTGACAAAAATTGAAGACGTGAAGAGAGAAGTGGTCCGATACTGGGACAGCATAACTCACGAGACACTAACCTCTCTGATAGGAAGTATGCCTAGCCGTCTTAGACTGTGCCGTGAAGCTCAAGGAGACTTGATAAAATATTAAATTGTTACCTACACAACATGAAAAGGTCAGTTCACTTTTACAATAAATTCAATTTTATCTGATTTGTTCTCGTTTAATAATATGAAATGCTTTAGCTATTCTCAATAATTTTGAACCATACTGTATATGAACACCTCTTTCAACCTCAAAATAACCTCTGGCCGAATGCAGGTCCAGGTAAAGTTTTGTCCTGTGACAAATGTAAAACAAACTAATGCACTGTTACATCATTGGACAACCTGATTTGTCTAGACACGCCCATTGTCAATCTTCTGAACCTCGTTTGCTTTCAAACAAATATAATGCCCATCTTCATAAATATTTGGGGAGATTCCACTACGAGTGTATACATTACAATAAATCAGTATCATGTATCAACTTTTTCGAATTCTATAATACACGTACTTCAATAACGATATTTATTCGAAACTATGTGCAGATTATATTGAAATGTTCAGCAAGCCATTATGTTTGATGTACAAGTAGTGTACGCAAAATGTATATGCAAATAAATACCATCTCTACTCAATAGTTGGACTGGGTTATCCGGAGTAAAAATAAACGGATTGTAGCGCTTTGAGCACTTCAAAGAAAAATAAACACGTCAAAGTGCTTGTTAGTCCTACATGTACATTTCAGGCATCCTTACGATTATGTATGTTCATGATACACAAACTTTTTCATGATAGCTAGAGTTGATAACGATGAAATCTAGCATATCAATTGGTCAGTGATCTAACCAACAGTCAATCTGTATCAAAGCTGTCTAGTGACCGAACGTGCTCTTCAGAAATTTAGCTCACGCCCCATCACCTGTCATTTCCTATGTGACAGGTATCTCATGATACGATTGGTCATAGATAACAAATCAGAGACTATTGAACAGTTGAGATACAAAACGTCCTATTCGGGAACTTTGATGACGCCCATCCCATGACCCTTTGTCTTATGTATGTGCAAAGAATAGCATTATACAATATGTATACATGTATGTTCGTATGATATTTTCTGCATTAAATCTAGATGAACCAAAGTGACAAACTGTGAATCTGTTCCATGTACGTCACACACTAGCTTGTTAGTACTTACCTTAAAACATTCAGTATATACTAGCAACGCATCAGCGAAAACACTTCTTTATAGAAGATTATTATTAATGTGCGTAAATTCTTCTTTACTGCCACTGACATAGATGTTTTGAACAATTTAACCTCACACAATGATATGAGAGGGACAATTTGTTTAAGTATGTCTTACATACAAAGAATACAAACATTTGTGAAGAAAATACACACACAAACACGACACCAACAGTCTAGGTTTTCTTTCAACATATACCTTTACAACCCAATTAAACAATTAAACAAATCAGGACTTGCTCGTATGATGAGACAGTTTCCTGTAAACCTGCCAGGGATATCAGGCGTGAATAGCCCTAATTAGTCTCGCGACAACCGGCCAGGCAATCAGCATGGGGCTCCAGGTGTTGAGCAGTGAAGTGGCTCTCCGGCTTAATGAGTTAACCAAAGTGGTTTTGAAATGTGTAACACTTGATGAGAGAATGTCAGCTTTAGTGATAGAGAAAAGCTTGCACAACTAGACAACTAGACTTGGCTATCAAAATAAGGTCAGAGAGATCAATAATAGTTAACTAAAAATCAATCACTTACTGATAATATCAGTGAAGTAGGAAAAGGGACTGCATGTAATTTGTTAGGCTGTTGTTGTGTATAGATGTTTTTTATGTTTATTTTAATGTGACTTAGACCTGGAACTGTCCATTTATCTTATCTTATCTTATCTTATCTTAAGTAACTTTGAGCAAAATTGAAAAAAAAAGTCTGAGACGTGAATATACACCACTGGTAAGCGATGACAAGTGTATGCATGGGTTACTATCAAAACAGGTTTATCTTATCTCACCTTAGCTCACCTCACCTCACCTTATCTTGAACACTATCAAGTAGCAGACCATGAATAAACCCTAATTTTAAGCATTGTGTGATTGAAGTCAATCTTTATTCCATCACAAAAGTTTATGCACAGTATTATCAATGCCACTCAGGGATTTACATTGAGTTGTGTATTTAAGGGTCCCTGGGACTCTTACTCCTAATTTCAAGGGGTCCTTGACTACAAAATGGGGGTCCCAGACACTTAAATAGTATCATTAATACTATGTTGTGATATTGTTGTAATTCAGTTACTGTTATTGTATTGTGTATCAAGATCATCACATTGTTACAAAAGATACCATAACCCAGCTAGCAGCAGACTCAGTGGTGACTTGTTGTTACTTGATTAATTTTATTAATTTTAAAAAAAAAGAATTTGGACTTTTTCTATGTCCTTGTGGATGCACTAATAGATATTGTTGCACCCATTGTTCCCCATAAATGCCTGACACTATTTTCATATCAATATTTCTGCTCATGAGTCATTTCTGCCAGCCCACTTCAAGATTGGATCCAATGTTTACCAGAGTCCAAAAACATTTAAGGATTAATGTACATCTCCTCAAATACGTATTTGATTTTTTGCCACTTAGGAATCCAGACGTGAAATGTAAATCCAACAGTTCACATTGACATAAGTTTCCAATAGCTCAGTGTTCACGAATAGTGTCTGACCCTCTGACAAATCTGGCAGATTTGCCAATGGTCAGACAGAAGTTCCCAACCTGTTGGCCTGAGTGTCTGACTGAATATATTACAATGACTTTGCCTGAAGTTGTTATTTGTGGCATGTGACACTTGTTCACTGTTTATATATTTAAGTTTATTATGTTTGTCATTATATAATGTTAATACTTTCAATGCCAATTATGAGAAATGTTAAATCTGAAATGTGTGTTTAATTATATTCTGTGGGTCCCGTGAATTTACAGTGGGTCAGACAGACATCTGAAACTTACAGGACCCCATGTCCTGTTACTTTGAAACACCATTCGTATACACTGATAGCTTCAGGTACTGACATAGAGACCAGCAAATGATACACAGTGATTAGATCAGGGTACAATGAATCGTCCTCCCCAGCATCATCATCTATGTCATCTGGTGAAATCTATGACATTATGTCCTACAACTGACCACTTTGTCCAACCCCACTTTGTCCGTGTTGGGGACTCGACCAATAGCCCACAGTAGACATGTGACACCAGCAATCTGACCGGTCGTCGTTTCCACAGTGAGGGTGCCATCGCTTTCCTTGGTTACGGATGTAACCTGCAACAAACATCAGCACTCAAACGCACATTCAGGCAACACATTTTACTGTCTTTTACAGCCCTTCTAATTGAAAAGAAAATTTTATAAACAAATTGTCGTGTATCCACCGTGATTGGCCTAGTCAATGACAGAACAACAATTCATGTCATAACAGCAGCCATGTTTATTCCACCACACTACATTCAAGGGACATCACTCTAGTTGAATCTAGCATTAGAACTGGCATTAAGTCTTACGGAATTGTCTCCCTTAGACTGTTAATGTTATATACTCTTAAGTGCCATACACTACACAAATCATTCTCATCTCTCTTCCTGAATGACCCCAAAGTGTGCCTCCATCTGTCTTTCTAACAACCATAGAAAGCTGCAGTTTAATAAGAGGAATTTCAAGTCTGGGAAAACAATGCTGTTGAATTTTCACACACTACTGATGCTCTAAATTATTTATGATTGTTGATTGTGTTATATGGTTTCTTAGCAACACCTACCTTTGTCTTCTTTCTAACCTTGACTCCTTCACTTTCAAGGCTATTTGTCACAAACGTGCTGACCATGGAGTCAAATGTTCTGAGTACCTTTCAAAAAAGAGAAAATAGTACCATATCACTGTCTCCCCAGGATATACTGTCAACAATTTGAAATGTCAAGAATGAAAGCAGTGTTAATGTTTTTGTCTGCATTGTTGTTGAAACATAGTTTGATTTGAAGAAAATCCAATCTTACTGCTCCAGATATATATGTATGGGCACATCCCACTTCTGGTCCAATTAGAAAGGCTTTTTGTGAACTTTTACTTGGCAATGACAGGAAGTCAATATTATTCTTCCACAAAGCAACTTTCTTTACCTTCATGAAACTCCAAACTATGGCTTCAAAACAATTATGATGTAGTTCATGATTCAAAATATGAACAAAAGAAACTCCTGGAAAGTGAGAATTTGTAAAGTACTAATTATATTATATATTTAACATTCTGACAATGTAACCATAAGACTGTTTGCTTGAGGGAATTGTCAGGTTGTATGCAAACATTACTTGCTAACAGTCACTTTGGTCCACAAACAAAGTTGCTCCCCTATTAAAGCTATTATTGTGTATTCTAATGACAGTTTGAGGGATGTGCCCAGGTCTCTAAGCACAATTCTCTTTCCACAGAGGTTACTCCTGTCATACCTGCCTATGTAACCTCTGTTCTAATACCGCCTTTTCATGGTGCAAGCGTTCAAGACTCGCGACTGGAGGTATTCAGATTTACTTGTACAATCAGAGACGTTGTTTCAAGAGTGATCACTCGCAAGATCTCCGTAATTTCCCAATACATCAGGAAAACTTGCCACTACCAGTTTTGGTTTCTACAAACACATCCTGGTGATTGATCCCTGCACTCTCTTTTGCCAGTTTCTGATTTTCAGTTAAACATGAAATACCGAATCTTTCCTTCGCATGTTGATGAACCAACTCCATGGTGGCCGCCACATTGGAGCTAAGTCTATTTAACGCATGTTCTGATTGGATAGTAACAAGAGAGATAATTCCTGTTGCGATTTTTTGTCGCAAGGGGATTTCTCGATGACTGGGAAGTATGGCTGTATTAGAACAGAGGTTATGTAGGAAGATGTGACAGGAGTAATCTCTGTGGGAAGAGAATGTCTAAGCACTTGACTCATTGTTTTACTTGTTGTTTGTTGTCAAATGCCACATTCAGCAGTTTTCCAGCTATGTGGAAACAGTCTGAAAAAATCAAATCTGGACCAGAAAATTCAGTGGTCAACATTATGTGCCTCAATTTCCTCAATTAGCTTACGATCACATGTGTCAATCAAATCAGCATCTCCTGTTTCCAAGCCCATAAGATTGTATCAAATGAGCATGCTTTTATCTGCAGTACTGTTCATTCAAATGAATGAACATGAAATGCACTCACTTGTTCGTAGCGAATCAAGATTGATGTGTCAGCTCCAAGGGCTCCAAATATCCCGGCCAGCTCCACAGCTATGTAACCAGCACCAACCACCACCACTTTCCTGTGGAGCCAAACAGATTCATGTCACATGTGGTGGTTTGTGGTTGTTTCACAACACACTCAGAAATACACATAGTTAAAACAGCAACCAATACCAATATACAACAAACTCTGGACCAAATAATCCAGAGACTGGTATTGTGAGCAACGACCCACACAATGTAATGGGCGATCCTTTTGAATTTATCTTCCCTTCACTAATCCGCTAGGTGCTCTGAACTGGACGCTCCAACCTTAAACTGACAGCACAAGTCCTACGTGCGATGTGAGCCTTCACTGAAAATGTTGACGCCGGTGCATGGACAGTACATCTTTTACCTTTTACTATGATATATCAAGTGTTATGTCCTGAAATATTTATTCCATTACTCTGTAATTTATATGACCCAGCTGTTTAATATGAAGATCAGGATATCTTATATGACAGAATCTGATGGTCACCTTTTCTTTCTGCTTACTAAACATAAAAGGTGTCTTTAAAAATAATTTCAGTCCAATAAATTCAGTAAGTTAACTTTGAGGTAGAGTTTGTTTGTTAGTTGTTTCAGAGCATTTGTTTAATTTATTGTTTAATGCTTTCAGAATATTCAAGCTAAAAGTGTGAGTGAGTGAGTTTGGTTTTGAGCTACTTTTTACAATCAATCTCAGGTCTTCCGTATTATGAGTGAACGCCCACTGGGCGACCCCACTGTCCATCAAGCTATAAAAAGGTATAATTTAGTCTGAACCTAACTATCCAGTGACTGATCAGGGCATTGGCGATGCCCTGTGGTAAAAGTAGTTGCGTCATCATGCTGAGGACGTGGTTTCGACTACCCATATGAGAACAATGTGTGATGCCCATATCTTGAATCCCCCACTTGATTTGTGGATGGGTAGATGTGAATTTGTTATCGGTTCTGTATTGTCAACTGACAACCATGAGACCATTCAAAGAGGTACGAAATGTTTGTATCTGGTACTAAGTACCAAAGTTTCACAAAGTACTGTGATGTATTAGAAGGCTCTATAGAATTAATAGCAACTGCTCCCTAAACAAATAATTCCTGTTTCTTACTTTGGTAAATCTTCCAGTTCGAAGAAGCCATCACTTGAAATGCCATGTTCAGCACCTGCATTTGAAACCATTGAGGCTGTTACCATGGTTTCTAAGACAAACTATTTCAAAGGTTAACAATGAAAAGTTTCAAAGAAACATACGTTTGACATGCATTAATTTCTCATCACAATGTTGTGTTAGATTGATGAAAAGAATACACAGAACAGCAGGATGATGTCTTTGTTGCAAATGACATCGGTTGTCAAGGTTACAAGTTAGTGAGTCACAATATGGCAGAAATAGGAAATACTGCTGATATGACAAAAAAACAAACTCACTTATATCACAATGAATTCAACATAAATGAAAAAATTAAATTCTTTAATTCTACGACAGGAATCAACAACCATGAGATATTACAAAAGATATTTTATTATTTCTCTGTAATATTGGTAACTACTGATAGTTTAATCACTTGAAGGGATGTCACCATCCATAAGTTTCATGAATTGATGTATCACAATACCCATGTCATGATTTGATACAAATGATGGTATCTATTTTCACAGCAGTATAGTGAATATAGCTACATTTTGAACATTAATATTATATTTTATAACTGTGCATAAACAGATCAACATTTTTTCTCTGAGACTAAAACGTTCTAATTTCTGACCTTTGTGCATGAAAAATAATCACTTGTAACTATAATAACATCAAAAAACATGATACAATCACAAAATGTAAAAGACAAATAAACATGTAAACTAATACTTTGAACACTATACATTGATACAGTTTTGAATGTATCGATAATTGTATGGTCTTAAAAAAAGCATCGACGCATCAGTGTATTTATGTATCATGTCACCCCTTATTAGTTAATTATCAAAACACATATTGGGTTCATGTCTGTCTATACCTGGTATGTCAGGGAAGACTGGACGTCCCCCAGTCGCTATCAGGATGTGAGGGGCAGAATACTTCTGACCATTGACCTCCACACAGCGGTCATCTGTAAAAGTGGCATGTCCAACTATCCTCTCTACTTTGGACTGAAAATAGTACAAATGACCCATTTCAGTGAAAGAGGATTTATCAAATCCACAGTTTCTGATGGCTAGAGGTCATGGGTCAGAGACAAATATAATTTCATTTGACACATGACTCACATTTATTAAGTGAGGAGTTCTAGGAAAGATGTCATGTTTCATAATTTCATGATTTTAAAATATATCGTAAATTTCTCCTTTGTACATTCACCAAGATTAACAACCCACTGTCACCAAAACTCTGAGCACCATGTTTTTGTTTCATGCTTTCTGTATCATTGGGAAAGGCTGTCAGGAGCTATACTGTTTAAGTTTGGTAAAGTCTATGGTCAAGTGTTTCACCAAAAAAGAAAAATTACTAAGATCCCCATCATACTGGGTTTCCACCACGCCGACTGTTGTCACAATATTCACATGCCCAAGAAAAATATCAAGATATCCGAACTTCAAGACATCTAGCTAGGGCATATCATAGCATACTACTATGAAAGAAAACAAAACAAAATGCAGATGTCATTGTTTGTACATACTTTTGTATTCACAGGGATCACAATCATACATGATACAACTCATGTTGCAGTGACCATCTTGAATAATCTTGTGAACCCACCAAGGGCCTCAGTAGCTTTGGGAAGGGCAATTTAGAAACAACATGCTGGTCATGTGATTACACAAAATTTTCATTGGATTCTCAATATGTTTTGTTTCAAAATTATAATCCGCTATCAGTGGTGTTTAGTCATAACACTGAATACTTCCTAGTTAATTCCTTCTTAATTAATCCTTATTTTAAATAAAAGCAAGTGACAACATCGACTCAATTAGGCCTAATTAGTTTACACATCCCAATTGATTCATGGTGCACTACTTGTAAACGTGTGGAAATAACCTCAGTTTAGAGGGATACTTGCCCATTAAAGTTAGGTGAATATTGAGCATCTCGAGTTAAAAAGTTAATTCTGCTTGTTGGGACCAAGAAATTATATCAAGATATCTGAAATATCGAGACATTTGTATCAAGTTAAAAGAGCTCGAATAATGATAAACTATGAATGATTTTGCCAGGATCAAGATGTCATATCAAGACAGCTGAGATATTGAGTTCAACATAATGGTGCTCGACTGCAACTGGAATATCTTCCAAAGCCACACAACAATGCTGACATTGTCTCACCCTATCTAGGTTGCTTTCATAGATCCCATTAAGTCTTTTGATGTATGCATCTCGGGATTTCTTCACCACACTGAAAACAGAAGACATTGAACATGAAAATTTTGATGTATGCATCTTAGGACTTCTTACAACACTGAAACCAGGATAAAGCACGACTCTGAGGCTATGGCAGGGAAAGTATGCCCTCAGTTGTAGAGAGGAGAGAAGTAAGACTCTGAGGCTATGGCAGGGAAAGTATGCCCTCAGTTGTAGAGAGGAAAGAAGTAAGACTCTGAGGCTATGGCAGGGAAAGTATGCCCTCAGTTGTAGAGAGGAAAGAAGTAAGACTCTGAGGCTATGGCAGGGAAAGTATGCCCTCAGTTGTAGAGAGGAAAGAAGTAAGACTCTGAGGCTATGGCAGGGAAAGTATGCCCTCAGTTGTAGAGAGGAAAGAAGTAAGACTCTGAGGCTATGGCAGGGAAAGTATGCCCTCAGTTGTAGAGAGGAGAGAAGTAAGAATCTGAGGCTATGGCAGGGAAAGTATGCCCTCAGTTGTAGAGAGGAAAGAAGTAAGACTCTGAGGCTATGGCAGGGAAAGTATGCCCTCAGTTGTAGAGAGGAAAGAAGTAAGACTCTGAGGCTATGGCAGGGAAAGTATGCCCTAAGTTGTAGAGAGGAGAGAAGTAAGACTCTGAGGCTATGGCAGGGAAAGTATGCCCTCAGTTGTAGAGAGGAGAGAAGTAAGACTCTGAGGCTATGGCAGGGAAAGTATGCCCTCAGTTGTAGAGAGGAGAGAAGTAAGACTCTGAGGCTATGGCAGGGAAAGTATGCCCTCAGTTGTAGAGAGGAGAGAAGTAAGACTCTGAGGCTATGGCAGGGAAAGTATGCCCTCAGTTGTAGAGAGGAGAGAAGTAAGACTCTGAGGCTATGGCAGGGAAAGTATGCCCTCAGTTGTAGAGTGGAGAGAAGTAAGACTTTGAGTGTATATTATCCTACACATATCATATCCTATACTACTCATCAAAAGTATGGACTCACTTAAAGTTCTCACTGTACGTTATGTATAGATATATATATATAATTTGTAGCAATAGAGTACCAGCAAACCTACAGTTATTATTAAATGGCAGTGCAGATCTTCTGTACCGTGATAATATCCAGATTTTTAAAGAAGTTCAAAAATATATATTAAAATCTAAAAGGTTCAGTGATTGGATATAATGTTACTCATGTAAGGAAATCATGTATTACCTGTAATTATTTGTTTTATATGGCTTATTCTCCTTTTGTATATATCTTTCTATTCCTGTACATAGTTTGTTTCACTTCATGCATGTAAGCATTGAATATAGGAGAGGGTTTCACTAAGTTGGCATAACTTGTACCCAATCCATTCTCTGGAATAAATATGTTTAAAAGAAAAAGATATATGGTTATACAGAAGATCAATTTCTCCACTTACTTGGGGGAACCAAATGCAAACCTTATGCAGGTGAATTTCATGGAGATCATGCAACAAATTGCTGAAAACATTGATATGAACAGCTGCATTTTGGTGTAAAGCTTTCTTTAGACTTCGCCAATTTTCACTGAATTCATCACTTACTGAACTCATGATAATAATCTTGTCTATGTTATGTATTTGCTTTACAATGCATCAGTTCATGTGTGAACAATACCTTCAAACAGTATGGAATATTTTTCAAAATCTAGTTCGGAACAGTTGATTGAAGTAAATGCAGAGCTCCAGATAAGGTGCGTATTTGCGCATTTTTCTCAATAAAAATCACATTTACTCAATTAATTACAAATCTGGGAACACAAAAAACATAAGAATCACTTTAAACCCAATAGGTCTATCATACCTTGCATACATCACTCAATTAACTAAACTGGCGTATGATTCATCGTGGGGCACAAACTCTACAACAGCATTAGCTAATGGTACGCGATGCCTACATATACAATCATAGCTGTAGCCACTGTCTGGAGTTTACTCTAATAATCACATGACTTCCATGTTAAGTATTTAGAAATGGCTGTCAAATGTGTGGCAGTTTGACAATTTGACGATTTGACAATTACTAAATACGTTTTCTGTTGAGATGCATGTATATTTATATATTTAGAAGAGTTAAGTACTCAATAAGGAAAAGAAACTCTGTACAAGAACTCAAGTCTTGTAACTAGTGGGAGCATACAAAATAAACATACTCCTCAAAAAATGCAATTACTCGTACATAAACAGACATGGGAGTAAATACCCAACTGCTTGAAAAATTATCTGGAGCTCTGTAAGTGGCTACATTAACTTGTTCTAGTAAGTCCATACTTTGCTGGGTAGTCTACATTGGGGATTACACATTCTCAGTAAAGTATAGACTATAGAACCTTTGGAGGTTTTGTCTCATCTGGGATTTGCATCCTCACTTTCAGAGATGGGCATCTGCTCACCTACACAACCATCAAACTCACTAAGACACATAACTTTCCACAAAAATTGGAATTCTTACAGTTAGTAGTCTGTATCTCTTACTTTGTGTACCCCTATGATAAGTGTAAATTGTCACCCCTCCCTCATTCAAATGTTATGAATAAACAATACCATTTAGAGAGTGATAAAATGTTATGCATGTTATATTTGGGAGTACACTTCCTAAGTAACGTGAAGATTCTAGGATTATATATTCTTTAGGCTTCCATTTTGTTGAAGCTGTGGTGGTTGGGTGGGTTAGATGGCTGACTTCTGTGATGGCGATTGGTGTAAACAGAAACATTTAGAGGTGTCTTATGTGTGCTTACTCTGCCCTCTGACAAGGGAGATAACTGTAATAAACACTGGTGGCAAAAACATGTGGGGCAAGGAAGACTGGTTCCACCAGATTTCACCAGTGATAATACTACCTCCAATCAAACTTTTTCAGCTCCACGGAAAAGCCATACTCCTCGTGTTCACGGATGAACTCAGCGTGCATGGCTGTGTTGTACATAATCTTCTTGGGAACACAGCCAACATTCACCTGAAAAACACAACATTTGCTCACTACTCGCGGGAGATAAAAAGTACACTTTTTGCATTACATCACACTGTATATTGACGTCATTCTCTTCTGCCTCCTTGTAACCAAACATGCCCTTGGTAACTAACGTCATGATGCATTGTCAGTTGCCATTGCCTCATTGTCATTGTTTAACAGAATTTTGACTTTCTACTTCATTTCAGTTCTCAGATACATTACACGTGGCATAAAAGGCAATACATGTATATCACATCCTTGAGGTTTTGTAAGGTTTAAACAAGTATATAGATACATTGAATTTCATGACAGTTTCTGTAGAGGGTATATAAGATTGAACAAAAAAGGTTGACTAGTGTGACTGAGAGTATAATGGAAACATCAGTTGATATTATAAGAGTGCTTCAGTGCTCAGTCAAAGAACAGCTGATAAATGATTCCACATCCTTGAATAGGGATCTAAGTTATTGTTTTTAGTAGCTATATACTTTTTGGTTGTACATATATCTTTTAATAAGCAAAAAAGTCTGTCAGTAGAGAGTGCATGTTGTTTAATATTTGTGAGAAAAATGAATCTTTACGCAAGAAGTATAAAATTACTTATCATATTATTGTTTGTGCACACTCCAAACATTTTGCCAAAAGTTTTTAACGAAATCACAGTAAAAGAACATATGTGATATGTCTATAGAAATATTTCTACAAAGATTACATGTGTCAGTATCTTTCTTGGCATAAATTATTCTCTAAAGAAATCTGCACGGAAAATCAAACAGCTGACAATCGTTTGTACTTTTCCTGTAGTATTTCATGGTGAAAGACAGTATTCCAATACTCTAGTTGCCTCAGGGTCGGGTCAGTTTTACTGGATTTCTGTATCCATGGGCTAGTTTAAATTTCAGTACAGTCTTGGAGCAAGTCTAGAATGGAGCCGCAAGTGGTTCTTTCAGAAAATTGCCAACATGAAAATGGGAATTCAAACTGTCTACAGCAGAAAAAAATCACAACACATAATTTACACCTAAATTAACTTAATTAATGCATTATTAATAATCTGGGATCTACCAGTTCACTTAAAACGATTCACCGATTTAGGAAAGCATACAGTCAAGATAAAGATAGATCCTTTTCATATTCAGGGCTGTTTATGAATCCGTCACGCATGAATGCAAAAGGCAAATGTCATTGCTTTCGACATGACGTTGCAGTTTGGCCAAACAAGTTCAAGGCACATTTTGAAACGATCAGAAATCGATATCCAAACTTACACACGTTCCACCCCATCTGCTCTCCTCGATGATAGCAGCCTTGACACCAAACTCTGCAGCACGTCTGGCGCTCGCCAACCCCCCAGAACCCCCACCGATCACTAGGTAATCGAACGTCTTCACCACCGGAGGCATACTTGCAAATAAACGCCGAATCATTGACTCTCGACTCACGTCGTTTGGGTTCCTGTTCGGGAATACCCACATAAACCTCGTTCTGGATTCCGCAAAGTCATGTTTCTAAAATTAGATCTCAAGGGATTCTCCTTCTTGTGTCTGTGAGAGAGGTTCATCTCGAAGCTTTTGTACCTTAATTGTGTGAAAATAAGCTGTGTCATTGTTACATGTTAATATCATGTTACCTAATTGGGAGATAAGCCTAGCGGTTGCTTATTTATTTATTTATTTATTTATTTATTTATTTATTTATTTATTTATTTATTTATTTATTTATTTATTTATTTTCAAATTTATTTATTTATTTATTTATTTATTTATTTATTTTCAAATTCATTTATTTATTTTCAAATTTACTTATTTTCAAATTACTGGTTTGAATCACAATTACAGTATGGATAATAGAACATGATACTCTGCTGACATTGCCCGTGAGTCTCCATGTGAAATCCGAGCAATTAATCCATTAATGTCCATTAATGTCCAAATAGGATTTTGGAGTGAATTTGTTTCGATAAAGACACAAGTTTTTTATGGATGACAACTTCTTTATTGTGAAGAGTCAGGTGAATGAAACAATGGATTACGATCTGTTTACGTACATATAGGAACAACAACAGTATGACAAAGGAAGCCAGTAGTTAATTGGTGGATGGACAGGAGTTGAAGCCAGGAGGGTTGTGTACCCAGGCACGATTGGTAAGACAAACACTAGGAAGCAAGTTGGGGTGGGGTATAATGGACAAGGGAAGCCAGGGAGTGTTAATCCAGGCGTTTCATTCACCAGATGAAGAAGTAAGAATATACTTCGAAACGTCGTGACTCTTCACAATAAAGACGTTGTCATCTATAAAAAAAACCTGTGTCTTTATGTGCATCACTTCTAAATGCCATTCAAAGACTCAATTTGTTTCGATATTTTCAGTAATGTTTTCAAATGAAAGTCTCATATTTCAAATCTTACTGTTTCTAAGGGGATAGGTCAAAAGGGCCAAAATTGAAAGTCAAAAGGTCCAAAGGTAAGTCAAATCGGCCACAGACTTAGTCAAAAGGGCCAAACTTTTAGAAAACAGTAAGATTAAAAGAAATTTATTGGACGTTTTTTGCATTAGTTCTTATCCTAAACATCCTAAACTCATCAGAGTGTCTCAGTATTGTTTATTGAAAACGTCTTGAAAGTTGATTTACTTTATGTTATACAACTGTTTGCGTAATGATTACTAGTAGTCAGCAATCTAAACAAGATTAAAAGTAGTGGTTAAGTGTTTATGTTATGAGCATAGTCAACCATGCTGTTTCTGTAATGACTACACAACGTTTATAGAGAGTCATGGAAGTCAGACTCTAGCCAGTAATCTAAACAAGATTAATGTTTTATTTTGTTGTGAGGTTTAAATGTGTCATGTTTGTCAACTACACTAGTCAGTGATTTAATTAGTTGTGATTGGTCACATGAGTAAGAATGCTATGTAAGACTAACATTTCAAATTCAGTGACCACATCATTACATATCATAATATCAAATATGGTATACTTCAGTTTCAGGTCCATTTCAACTATTGAGTACATGTATATGATGATCACACAATAAATTGTTACTTTTGTTACTATTTACACATTAATACAAATCTAAACAATAAAAATAATAATTATTAATATAATCAAAGATAAAATGTAATTATTAGTTTGTATGACATAATGTTCCTTCTTTTCTACTTATGACCCTTTTGACGAGATACAGAGTGAGAGTGACTATTGAAAAGAGATGTGTGTGTGGTTGAGGTTGGAAAGAGAGAGAGAGGGAGAGGGAGAGAGTGACTATTGAAAAGAGAGATGTGTGGGTTTGTGGTGGGGTTGTGGTTGGAAAGAGACACAGAGGGAGATAGAGAGAGTGTGAGAGAGAGATGACAGTGTTTATAATATTTAGATAATATGATAATATAATAATAAAATATGATCAAGATTAATATATCAGTAAACCTGGTGAGAACTGTACATGATCCTGAATGTGTACATTAAGGGGAGCTAACTCTGTATGGACTCTGATAATCATTTATCTAGCCTCATGTAAGAATGTCGAGTTTTGATTGGTCCACGTGCCTCTGACAAAATACCACATCATTATCACACTGTTAAAATTATGGAAGTCAATTAACGTAGCAACTAGGAATATAATATGTCAAATGTTAACAACAAAATCCCTTTGTGTCTCCGTGACCTGCTGTCTTGCATCATTTTTTCCTGACAATGACCACATTTTAGGTTCGTTCGTTTCAAAGCCCGACTCTCCGGAAAACACAACTTTGCGCAAAAGTACAAAACAGACCAACTGTACTAGAAGAATAGAGCCTCACTCAAGTACAACAGGATATAAAATACTACTCTCATTTCTCCTCTATGAAGATTTTATTGTTGAACAGCAATATTTAACCGATACTGATTCCATCAGTGAAAAGTCAATTTGGACCAGATTTGCTCAGAATTAAAAGCATCTATAGCGGGATCCAGTGGTCAAGCTTGTTGACTTGCTTGAAACATGTTCATACTTTTGACCACTGGATTGTCTGGTTCAGATTCGATCATGGATACACTGCCACCATTTAGTGGGAATATTACGGAGTGTGGCATAAAACTGAACTCACTCACTCTTTACCAAAAAAATCTAGTGATCAAAAGCATGAGCACTGATCTACGCAACTGGGATACAACAACATCTGTCAACCAAGTAAACAATTTGTCACCCATTAAATCAGATGATGGGAAATAGCTCCAGTAATATAGTTTTCAGAAAGAGTCCTAATGCTTTCTTCTTGAATTAGCAACCTTCAACAAGACAGGTGAGGGATGATCAATGACTGACATCCCCGATAACAAGTGGAACATCAAAATGAGGTGGTTACTGTTTTTGAATCATTTTATGTCTGGACACACCAAGCAGTATCGTCTTCTGATATTCCCTTGTATCTTTGTATCTCCTAGCATGCCAGGCAAGGCCATTATTTTAAATGTCATCACAAATACAATCAAATGTATAGTTATCTACAGTGGGTAATGATATTTGTTGGCTACAGTGCAAATATGCACAGTTTGTTGGCTGCAGATACTTATCAGTAAATCAATACTTTGCTGGAAACATATGGTGGATATATATTGTTCAGAGCACAGAAAATGATAAAATAACAGAATCAATGCTTTTGCCAATACAAAAGGATTATAAAATTCAACTGTAACAACAGAAATAATCTCAAAATATCTGCCATTAATCAAAAGCTGACACAAAACATTCCCTTGACTGTTTCTGTGTGATTAAACCAGAGACAGCATAGAAACCTAAATCTCTTGGGGCGAATTCATCTCTGCACAGAGATATGAAGACAGTTCCTCTCACAGTTCCTCTAACAGAGACATGAAACAAGTGTATATTCAAAAAACATTTATTAGGACAAACACAAGTATGACATGACAGCGATTGAGTGTTCCTGTCCAGGACACAGATACATTTAATGAGTTCCAGCACTGACAAGGATGTTACCGGAAATATGTATCACCTCAGTTAGCATGGAGTGAGTGAGTTTAGTTTTACTCTGCTTTTAGCAATGCAATATTCCAGTACTATCATGTTTGGGGACACCAGAAATGGGCTTCACAAATTGTACCATGTAGTCACTGTCAGCAGAAGACAACCCAGAAATGACTGGAGTCCTACACATTGAAGGTCTGAGTTCTTGAAGGCGTATTGTCATTCTTGAGACCAGAGATGGGCTTCACACATTGTGCCCATTCAGGGATATCTGACCCTTTTCATCACAGGACTTTTATTGCTGAAGATAATACATCCTGGGTCCAACAAGCATACACTGATATTCATATACATAGGTGTACACTGATATGGTTTTACGTCACTTTCCAAAAATTCCATCTGTATCAGGATGAGGGAATCGAACCCAGGTCTTTGGAGTAACGAGTAAACACTTTAACCACTAGGCTACCCCACCGTGTTCCATGTGTCTGAGGCTCCAGTTAAGTTCTGGAACTGAAGTTACAGTAACATAACATGCAATCACTGTTTCCAGGAACATCCTTCTACAGAATTGGGTCAGTGTGGACAAACTACATAAGGTTCTACATATATTTGGGTATTCTGGATGCACATATTTGCTTTGACCAATGTGTCTGCTTAACACTGCCCTCAGCAATATCCCAGCTACATTACGATGGTCTATAAATAATTGAGTCGATTTATCACATGATAATTAAGCATTGAATTGAAATATGGTGAACTATTTAATCGATAATGTTTTTTAACAGAACACTTTGAATTCATTTCTTGTGTACAACAAGCATGCTCAACACTTTTCTAAGGAGTGAGTGAGTGTAGTTTTATGCCACACTCAGCAATATTTCAGCTATATGGTTGGGCACTGTAAATAATCGAGTCTGGTCCAGACAGTCCAGTGATCAACAGCATGAACATCAATATGCACAATTGGGAACTGATGACATGTGTCAACCAAGTCAGTGAGCCTGACCACCCAAACCCACTAGTCTTCTCTTATGAAAAACACTGTTGCCTTTCATGGCAAGCATGGGTTGCTGAAGGCCTGTTCTACATCTGACGGTCATGGGTCCTTTTCGAAAGAGTACAAATGAGTAACAAACAACGTGTCATTGTGTCTTTACTGGGTGAGTTAGTTTTACGCCGCATTCAGCAATATTCTAGCTATAAAACAGCGGTATGAAATGACCGAGTCTGGAACAGACAATCCTGTGATCAACATCATGAGCATCCAGAGCAATTAAGATATGAGGACATGAGTTAGCAAAGCCAGCAAGCCTGACCACCAAATCCTATTATTTGCCTCTTATGACAAGCATGGGCTACAGAAGATCAATTCTAAAACAGATCTTCTGATTGTGGTCAGGTGTATAAGAATACTAACCTTTACCAGCTTTGTCAAAACAAGCTATTGTTTTTTTAACATTTTATATCTTGTTTTTATTTAATATTTCTTATCTGACGATCACTTACCATAAGAGTCATGTACAAAAAAGAACGACCATAAAATGAACCCCATTTCCAAATCTTGGGCAAAGAAAATTAAAAATACAGAAAAGTATTATGTTGCTAGAGCTAAAAGTAAATATTTCTAAATAATTCACCTGGTTAAGAAATATAAAAACAGTTTAAATACTCTTGTATCTTTGCACCGTGATAGAAATAGAAATAGAAAAATAAAAGCAGCTAAATTCAACATCTTTTGTTCCACAAAAATATGTCATTACAAAAAATACAATTTAGCATTCTAGAAACTTGTCATTTCTCTAAACTTCTATGAAAGAATTGCTGACTTGTCCTGAGAAATGAAAGCTGGAACCAGTTGTATGCTGTGAAGTCTTGCCTATCAAGTCACTCACATACACAGCAGTTAAACAGAACTACCTTAATAATATGAAAATATATTTAGGGAAAATAACAAATTGTTCAGTATATTGATTGTATATTGATTGTATATTGATTATCCCTGACATTTTTTACCTGTCAAGTTCCTTTGTATGAATTCAAAATATTTTCAACAGAATGATGAACGACAGAACATGGAGGGAACAGACATGATCACAACTGTCTAAAATTTTTAACGAGAGAATGAGTTTGGTTTTACGGTGCTTTTAGCGATATTCCAAAGGTACCACAGCTGGGGACCCTAGAAATGGGCTTCAAACATTGTATCAGCATGATGGACGAACGCTATAACCACTAGGCTACCCAACTGCCACCTGAGTCAAAATTAAAGTAAATAACATAACTACATAGGTATAAAAAGACAAAAGTTTTCAGATCAACTAAGGGAAACTCATCAGGTTTGGTGCAGAAAATCTGAGGAGGTATATCATAGACAATTCTGGATTGAAACTCATGAAGTGAATCCTTACAGCTAAAGGGCATCAACTCCGTAAAGCGGTATCTAAAATACACATGGACTCAATACCTAAAGGTTGGGTATGTATCTTCACATATGAATCAGAAAAAATGTTTCTTCAGCTGGATCATTTCAATCAGTGAATGTATTAAATTTTGATTCTGCCATTCTTGCAAAAAGCATATCGAAAGATTACAAAGACATTCAAAACAGGCTTCAAAACCTGCAAGGAAATCAGTGTATCTAATCGTAAGTCACTCTCTAATCCAATACATAATGGCTGGATTTGGATTTAAATGATGAATTTTTCACATAAAAATTGAAAAAAAAGGGAAAAATTCACAAAATTCACTGTGTATTCACAATGTTTCTGCATGTTTAGCTATGAGTGAATGACCAAGTTCAGTTTTAAGCCAGTATTAGCAAAATTCCAGCAATATAATGGCAGGGTACACCAGAAATGGGTTTCACACATGTGGGGAATGGTACCTGTGCATTAGTTAAAGGGACTGTTTTAACCATTGGGCTTCCCCACTGTTCCTGTTTAAGGATGAATGCTTACATTTCATAACAGTTTAAATTGACTTTAAGTAATACAATATATACATATTGATGTGCTTCATGTCTTTAAGCATCAGTATATTATATTTTGTTGTTGTTTGCATGTTTTAATTGGGAACTAATGCCATGTATGAACCAAGTCAGCAAGTCTGACCACCCGGTCCCATTAGTCGCCTCTCACGACAAGCATAGTCACCTTTTATGGCAAACATAGGCAATGAGAATAATAGCCCTGGACATGCAAAACTGTCACCTGCTGTACTCTCGATGTTTGCCAAGCTGGCCTCAATCAAAGTTGTGTAATAGGACATTCATAAACTGCATTTCAAGGGACATAAGTATGGAAAATTTTTGAAATAATGTTCTGTGCTGGAGGGTGCACGAGTTGCAATAACTCATTCAAACTTGTTGATCTACTATTGCAACATAAATACATACTTTTGGGGGAATAAATAATATGGTAGCTTCCCTGAGGACAGACAGGTAGTACTATTGATAGACTAACATTTACCTTTTCACAGAAATGCAGTGTGACATTGTGTAACGCCTGCACTCTGCAATATTCCAGCTCAGGGGTGGAAACAACCCATTGCCTGACGTCTCAGTCTAGTGTTTTTTTATGTCGGGCAAGCCAATTTGTATATCATGCAGTACTGGTGTCCAGTGGATTTTACATTGTTAAGTATGTTATTTGTTTAAATAATCAACAAGAAAAACAGGTAGTATAGTGGAAAAATTATCAGGGCAAGTGATTTTACAAGTGCCATTGTACCGGGGTACATTAGCAATTCAAGAATTATTTCCATCCCTGCAGCTCTATATCAATGGTCTGTAAATAATTGACTGTAGGCACCAGCACTTGCCAAATCAGGAAATACTTTAATTTTCATTCCTTTTACATGTTTAGTCTTTTTTGACACTTTTTTTCAGCTGTCATTTTTTACATTTTCATCTGCACTGGAATATAAAATCTTTTTACAGCATATAACAGATGTCGAAAGTTTACATGTCAACAGTGCTGATTTTTTTGCAATGTGATGGGAAATTGAAACACCTACCACATCTGAAATCTTTTAACTACACAATGCCATTTAAAAAGTGGTAAAATACAATTTATGCTTACCACTAAGGTATTGTAACTGAAAACCCCCGCCATGGGCATGCAGAATGTAAAGTTTCTTGCAGTAGTCTACTATTTTCGATTATCCTGGAGTGTCACAGACCCAATTTCTAGACCTGAATTCCCTGAAGTGAAAGCTGCTAGCTAGTGAGAAACCATGAAAGCCTTTGCTCTCATCTTACTCTTCTTGTAACATGTTTGGGATCACAAATTCTGAGCTAAGTACAGATTTTAAAAGATTTTAAGATTAAGCCGCATCAGGGATTCAAACCCACACTCTCTGTATTGGGCACATATTCGTCAACACAAACAGTCAGTGATCTTTATTTCCACAAAATGGAAGTTGGACAACTCGTAATCTAGATCATTTTGTGTACCCCTCTGATAATTGTAAACTGGAAGTTCATACAACTGAAACCTTTCACAAGATATTGCCATTTAGAAATTTGTCAAATGCAACATGTTTTATTTGAGACTGTACTTTTTCAAGTACAAATTCTAGAACTATTTTCAGGTTCTGCCACATCCAAAGTGTGGGTTGCTGAAGATCAATTCTAACCGAGACCTTCAAAGGCAGCAGTGTTTCCCCATTCAACCTGACAAAGAAAGAGCATACAATGCTAAAGCAGAAAATAAAGATACAATTTCAAACAATATACTGTTTACAAATACTAAACTCTTCTGTAAACTGTTACCATTATTATCAAGGGTTCAGATTTTAGCACTTTAGTAAGTACACAGGTAGAAATGTAACTTTGAAACTATCTCACTCAGTGTTATTTTGATTGGCATAATATATATTTGATGGCAATGCATACATACTACAATGCAAATTTTCTTATGAAATAAAACCATACTGATTGATTCAATTCAACATGTGTATGACATGACAAAGTAAAAAACATGCAACAGTTAACAGAAACATTTTACTAAATAACAACAATGTAATAATATATGTCACAATTACCGATATATCTATCCACTGAAACTCTTTTATTTATGACTAAATATAAAAATATATTTCAAAAACAGGAGAGAACTACAGAAAAAAAATTTCTTACTTCCTAAAAGTAAAAACACATGACAGCACAGATCTTATGACAATATTTACAAACAGAATACATTTAGAAACATAATGCATGATGCATTTAGAAACATAATGCACATTACATGCAATCATTCTGACCAGACAATTTCTATCATGTCTATTTTAGACAGAATCTGAGTATGCATGGCCTTTTACACATTTAACAATATATTACGTGTCGTCATGTGTCTTAACTAGACAAAGCAAGAAAATTCCAAAGATATGCACAAAATGCAACCTTGCATGGGGATGATGAAAGACCTACAAAGTAATACAAGGGAGCATCTAAGATTTGAACCCATAATCATTGTCTTCTGGGACAACTAAGGGAGGCAACCCTGTAGACGATTATCAGGGTTCTGAAGCAAAGATCTAAAATATATTGGACAAAAATAGTTAAGAGATATATGATAAACTTTGAAATTATGAATAATGATGTATTTATTCATTGACATACTGATAAAATATCAGTCCTAAAAATACCACAACCCGTAACTTATTTTGTCCAGTATATACCAACCTATAAATTTTCAACCCCATTACAGAGAGGCATCAGTAAGTGTTCACAGCACTTTGATTGTCACGAGTGAATGTTGAAACATGAATGTTAGAACTGTCTCAGTGCTATGATCACTTTCGGGAACTGCTCCCTGCTCTCCTTTTCAGTCTAAGTCACAGACTCAATATTATTCGTTACACTGGTATACTGAATCTAGCAAACCCAAGTAGAAGGTTGCTTTAGCTATCCTTTTACATTGACCCATCATAACACAGTTTACCAAATCGCTAAAGATAAATATCTGCACATACCCTTTGAACTCTTACCTCAAAAACATTTGTACTTAAATAATTCTGAATGCTATTTTCCACATGATTACTTCTGAGTGATACATATGGAGGACGTCATTATTCACAACAGAGAGTTAACGACTGCGAAAAATAGTGGTCTTGTTAATATTTCATGATGTCATCAGAAAAAAAACAAACTATGTGTATATGCTGCTGGTCAAATATTTGTTTTATGCAGATTTTTGTTTGTTGACAGATCAGTGGCAACAACCTGGGAAGAGAAAATTTTGTAAATCCCATCGAACCCTAAATAGTAGCTATTGTTTGATTGGTTATGTCACATTTGACTGGACAGTCATCGGTCGCTCAAATGTTAGCTGAGGTGACCGTCAGCTTGGGTTTGTTAGGACTCAGCAGAGCAGTTAACGAACAATGATGAACCTAAGTTTAGACTGACTTTTTTAACAAACCTGGGCTTTCGATGTGACAAGTGAATGCCTTAAGTACCCACTAGGATACCCCACTGCACTTATCATAGCCTCAGAGCTACTATGTCGCAGCTCAGTGTTAAAGTGAAAGAGCTACGATCATCTTAGCTTTAAGATCTTTTTGTGGAACTGGGGTAAGCCTGTTAGAACGATATTTCTACAAAAATTGATCACATGGGAATCCAGTGAGGAGGGTAGTAATCCTCTCGGACTGTCATATTGCCGATCTTTGTGTTTGGTTGTGGAAATCCTTTGAAGTAGACGACATCTCCTGGCACCATATACCCTGCCCACCACGAGTACGATCCTGCTGTGATGATCATGTGACTGCAACTGGTTAAAACTGCCAGGTCGACATTTCCATCAGGATTGTGAGAGTAATACACATCAGGTCCAATATCCAAATTATCCTCAGCCCAAAAGATATCATTGCTACACACGATGAACAACACATTACCATACTTCTTCCGGAAATAATTCATAGCTTGATAAAAATATGACAATGGAGCTGCTGTGTACCCTTTCAAAGTCTGACGAACAAAATCTCCCCTTCGTACATGAACTCCTACCAAAGCTGCACCATGTTTATTTTTTAATGTCAACACTTTTTCTAAAAATTTTTTCGCCTTCTTTTTGATCTCATCCTTATAAACAAAATGTTTTGATATCAGTTCATCTTTGACATTTTCAAAGTATTTCCATGACTGGTAGTACCCAGCTAGCAGGGCATTGTACGGTTTAAGATGCTCTGTCTTGTTAAAATATGCTGCCGCCTTCTCTTCATTGTATATATAATGCATATCTAACAAATCTAGATCGCCTTGCTGAGTCGGAAGATTAAACACGTCAAGCAGATCTATCTGTTTCGGAATGATGGGAATCATGCCATTTCGTTTCGCAACTCCAAGTAGGGTTCCATACTCGAACATATGATTACCCAAACGGCCCCAGTAGGTGATCATGATGATAGGACGATCCGGTTGCTTCACCAGCGATATTTCAAAGTTGGCGGATGGAACGATGGACCCTGGAATGACCCTTGGCTTGGTGAGGATGCTGATCATGACATAGACCACCAACAGGATCAGCGCCAAGAGCAGTACATAGAACCATTTCTGGCAGCGTCGGAACCACAACATGAGGATGGGGCACAGTCTGTTGCGGAACAGGACATATGCACAGTAGGAGCATACAGCTTGAATCCTGTAAAAGACATGGAACAGGTGTCACAAGAATGTCTGAATATTGCTGAAATATTGCTGCCAAAGTCAGTGAAGCCTAGTAACATTAAAAAGTATTAGTGTGTCATTAAATCCATTGTAACTTTGCATTTTGGGATGGAATTTGAAGCTGAACATGAAATATAAACAAAGTCGTAAAAATAAATTGCCCTTCTCTTTTGTGAAAAAGATGTTATGTGTACTTTGGTATAATATTTAGTACCGATATAAGCAAGTATGTATTAACATGGTCCCAGATTGCTAGTGCACTGCCTAACTGTGGAACTTGTTCACTGAGTGATGGTGTTCTGTCCAACTATGGAACACTGTCCTAGGCTGCCAGTGTTCTGCCAAACTACACGAGATGGTCCAAGATTGATCGTGCTCTGCCTAAGTTCGGAGTATGATCTCAGAATGCCAGTGCTTTGCCTAACTGTGGAACTTGTTCCCTGAGTGTCCTGCCTATCTTTGGAGCATGGTCTCCGAATGCTGGTGTTTTGCCTAACTGTGAAACTTGTTTCCTGAGTGTTGGTGTTCTGTCTAACCATGCAACTGGTCAAAGGCCAGTGGTAGCAGAATGATAGTGCTCCGCCTAACTATTGAACATGGTCCTACATTTCTGGTGCTCTGCCTAACTGAGGAATTTATTCCCTGAGTGTTGGTGTTCTGCCTCATGATAGATCATCATCCCAGGATGCTTGTGTTCTGCCTAACTATGGAACAGTTTGGTCTCAGAGTGCTGGTGTTCTCTTGGCTGCTGCACCAACTTCCATCCTCCATACATCAACAGCTTCAGTAGTGTCTGTCAGTTTGTCTACGTCAAATCATGCACAACTCTGCATGTCTGACTTTGGAAAAACTTGTTGGTATACATGCTTCATGGCAGGACCGTTGGACTGCCATGATCCTGCACACGTCAACACATGCTGCATCAGGATGGAGATGTCAGCTGGCGTCACCAGCAGCTCAAACCTTTTACCTCTCATCACAGACCAAGCACTTGTAGCCATGGCAGTATTAAATCACTGTCTCATATTTTGGACAAGAAAGCACCAGTCTTCTACATTCCTATCATCATGTTACTTTGCCATGTTTTCAATACTGAGAAGTAAATTGAGTTTACACTGTGTTCGAGATTATTGCACTTCTTTAACAATGGGTTTGCTAAGCTCATGGGGGCGGTCTGTAAATAATGGAGTGTGGACAAGCCATTCTAGTGATCAACAGCATGAGCACCTATCTACGTAATTGGGATATGATGACGTGTCAAGCAAGTCAGTGAGTTTGACCACCCGATTCCTGAAGGTCAATTCTAAACACATCTTCAGGGGTAATCGATGTATTGTATAATGGTAAATAGTTGTGTTATATTACAGATATATTTCACATTTAACATGGCAACAAATCTCTTGAGCAGGCTGGAGTGAGGAAACCGATGTTAATCATCTACCCTTCTCAAAAGTAGTATATTTCAGGAATGGCAACAGGAACATCAGTTTTCAGCTCAAAACTTAACACTGTCATCGGATGGGGTTTCAGAGTGAGTGAGTGAGTGAGTGAGTGAGTGAGTGAGTGAGTGAGTGAGTGAGTGAGTGAGTGAATATTTAACGTCACATCGGCAATATTTCAGCCATATCGTGACGAGAACAATTTAACATGAAATGGAATATATTTATATCATAAAAAAACTGTCAACAAAGGACAGTAAAACAACTAGAATATCACAGAGAATGTAAAACTAGTAACTAGATCTAGAACAGTTCAACTATAAGAGGACAATACAATATAAAACTGGGCTATGGATTGCCAACAACTGAAGGTAGATCACCATACTAGGGACCATGGGGACTTACATTACTTTTGCTACCTGCATGGACCCTAGCTGGATTCACATCATCCCTTCAGTCATTGGATTTTATGTGGAGAATTAGCCATACATTAAAATAACAAAAATACTGCGATTAAAAACCTGGAAACCTTAAATTTAGATCAAATGTTTCAGGACTTACGTACCCTCTCAAGAGGACAATAATTTTTCAGTACTTTAACCCCCTTTGAGGGTACAGCCACTAACAATTTGAGTTACTAATTTAAACTTCCAATTATAAAATATATATCTATTTACAAATCAGCTAACAGATCTAATGCTTTTAAAAATCCTATGATTAAATGAGAACTGGTATTGTTAAAAAGATCCTTCATTGTTCTTGAATTGAAATAAATGTCCCTTGTGATGGAATACTCAACACAGTCAAGCAAGATATGCTTGACTGTGATTCTTTCATCACAAGGGATACAAAAAGGAGGATCCTCACCTTTTAATATATATTCATGTGTGTATCTTGTGTGGCCAATGCGATATTGTCGCATAATGACCTCTTCAAATCTGGACTGACAACCCAAGTAGGTATAACCAACAGTGGGTTTTATCGCATGTAATGTGTTTATACCCACTTGGGTGTCCCACTTCTTCTGCATCAGATCACGGGTATTGAAGATCTAATGGTGGCTTTATAATCACTGTAAGGAATAAGAAGTGGTGTCACAGATTTGTTGAGTGCTGCTTTAGCAGCAAGGTCAGCCAATGTGTTACCTGAGATTCCTACATGGCTGGGTAACCAACAGAAGACGATGTCGTATTGGCCAGTTGCAAGATCATTACACAGTTCAATAATTTCTATTAAAAGTGGATGTTTGCAAGAAATATTTTTAATAGCCTGAAGGCAAGAAAGAGAGTCTGAATAGATTATGTATTGTTTCTGTTTAGGATGTCTTTGAATATATTTACGAGCCGTTAATATGGCGTTAGCTTCAGCAGTGAAAATAGAGCTGTTATCCGGTAATCTAGAAGATATTGTTCTGGATCCAATGACAGTGGCACAAGCCACTGTGCTGCCGTCCTTGGACCCATCTGTGTATATAGATTTATAGTTGCTGTATTTACTTTTTAATTGATGATATTCTTGTCTATACTGTAATTCATTGGTTTCTGATTTTTTAAATGATGTTAATGTTAGGTCAACTTGTGGCCTAACCAATTGCCAAGGAGGAGAAGAAAGAAGACGGGAAGGAGCTATACTTTCCAGCTCAATGCCGGAAACAGCAATAAATGGCTTAATTCTCAGTCCAAGAGGCGGAACAAGAGAAGATTTTTTGTTGTATAAGTCCTCATAAAGGGGATTGAAAACACAGTTATGGGCAGGGTTAGATTCATTAGAGTATAATTTAGTAATGTATTGTAAAGACAATTTTATACGACGTTGTGTAAGAGATGGTTCATCGGCTTCAACGTAGAGACTGTCAATAGGTGAAGTTCTGAAAGATCCAAGACAGAGTCTTAAACCTTGGTGGTGGACAGGATCAAGAAGTTTAAGGTTGCTTTTACAGGCTCCACCATATACGATGGAGCCATAATCAAGCTTTGAACGGACCAATGATCTGTAGAGGTGAAGGACGGTAGCTTGGTCCCCTCCCCATTTTGAGTTGGAAACAACTTTTATTAAATCCAGCGCCTTCAAGCATTTATATTTTATATATTTAATATGCGGAAGAAAAGTTAAACGAGAGTCGAAAATTATACCCAAGAACTTGGCCTCCTTGACCACATTGATGGGAGTGCCATCTAGAAACAGTTCTGGGTCCTTATGTGGCTTATATTTTCTACAGAAGTGTAGACAATTAGTTTTTGACTGAGAAAATTTGAATCCATTTTCGAGACACCATTTATTTATTTTGTTTAAACATAACTGTAGTTGTCGTTCAATAGTGTGTATATTTTTACCACGACAAGAAATATTAAAATCATCCATGAAAAGTGATCCATCTATTGAATCATTTAAAACCTTGGACAAACTGTTAATCTTAATACTAAACAGTGTGACAGACAAAATACTGCCTTGTGGGACACCCTGATCCTGATTATAATGGTCAGATAAGGTTGAACCCACTCGGACTTGAAATTGTCTACCGTTTAAGAAATTTGATATAAATTGAGGCAAATCAGTGATTAGATTATTTGTTTCCAAGTACCAAACTAATCGGTTATTGATCATGCGTTCCATGGTTTTGCAAACACAGCTAGTGAGTGAAATTGGTCGATAATTGGAAGGATCCGTATGATCACGTCCAGGTTTAGGAATTGGAACAATTATAGCATCACGCCATGAAGAAGGAATTTCACCAGATGTCCAAATACTATCAAAAATATTTAAAAGGGTCTCTAAACACGATTCCGGTAAGTGCTTCAGAAGTTGGTAATGTACGTTATCAGCTCCTGTTGCAGTATCGTGAGCCTGGTCAAGAGCAGTATGAAGCTCATGCATCGAAGAAGTTTCGTTGTAATCTTCCCCATTATCTGAACTGAAATTAATAACCTTCTTTTCTTGCTGATTTTGGTATTTTTGAAATTGGGGTACATAATTTGATGAGGAAGAATGTTTTGCCAATGTCTCACCAAGTTTGTTCGCAATGTCTGATCCACTAGTCAATAAATGGTTCCCATCTTGGAGATGGTGAATGCTAGATTTAGAACCCTTACCCTTGATTTTCTGGATCATATTCCACACCTTTGATATCGGTGTGCGTGAATTTATTTTTGATATATACCCTTACACACTTGGGGCGCCTAAAAGGGCACTGAAAATGATGCTCCAATTGGGGTGGGGCGCCTAAAATGGAACTCCAAAGGGCACTACAGATTCATGGCATAAAAAGGTGGGGCGCTTCAAATGGCACTCACAAGAATTATATAAGTGGCATGGGGGCTTCCTGGGGCGCTTCCCAAACTTTAGTTAAAAGCTGAGGGCGCTTCAAACGGTACCCACTAAAAATTTAAGAAATAGCATTGGGGCCTCCAGGGGCGCTTTTTAAACTTTGGCTAAAATACAGGGGTGCTCCAAATGGTACTAATTAGAAACAAACAAATACCATGGGGACTTCCATGGGTACTTCCAAAACTTTGATTTAAACATGAAAAAATAGGGGCACTCCAAATGGTACGTTTTAGCCACAAGCACTGTCTTGGGTACTTAGATGGGTGCTGCAAAAACATTTTTTTTCTGTAACAAATAAGAGGGTGCTATATTGGTACTGTCTAGACTTTAAAGAGATTGGAGTCTAACTTAACAGTTCATACAAAAACAAGATCTGTTCTGTTTTAAGGTTGCGCTCATTATCAATAATCATTTTAATAGCTTATTGTAATAATTTTTATAACTAATAAAGGTTAAACAAACCCACTTATTTCAAATAATTAAGTACACAATTGAGAAACAAGACTAACTTGTACAGGAAAACAACCTAAAATGATGAATGACTCAAAAGTTTTTGTCCATGCATTTTATATTCTGAACATAATGAGGGAAGAAATAGAGAAACATCTATATTCATGTACTTACAAAATAAATCTCAGAAATCTGGAAGGAATGTGAGGTATAATGTTTACAGTAATGTAATGGATTCAATTACATTTTCACATAAAATTACAGAAGAACAAAAGGCATCAAAGAGTGTAACAGAATGCATAAACATGTCTTACAATATTATAATGAACAAAGTAATGTTGTTTCTTAAAAATGTATATGCATGTGTAAAACAGCACCATAACTTCTATCACAGTATAGAAACAAAATCTAATCTTTCTTTCTTACATTTGGCATTAGTGCTACAAATTTCACACTACCCTGATCCATGTACACACACATATTCTTTATATTCTCAACAGGTATGAGATCAAACAAGGTTCCAGTTTCCACTTCAACAAAATGAGCTGGTACATGCAAATGACACTTATGTTCCTTGATAAATCTTTTGACTAAGGCACAATACACTGAACTCTTCTCAGTGAATAACACAAGGTAATACTGAATCTGACCAAGGTAATGTTTCTGATCCATTCCTATGTACTGAATTGAGTAGCTGTTCCTCCTCGTTACATTTTTGTACATTTTGGAATGAAACATGATACCATTGCACAGTAGCGGTAAAACTGTGCCGACCTTGTTATTGGTGCATTAATAAATTCATCAACCAAATTTTGTATTTCAACAGACAAGTTACACGGTTTAATTGGGTTTACAGCAAACATGTTATCCTTTATCCAAATGATGTTTTTTCTGTGATGTTTTCCCTTTAAGGAGAGATAGATATATTCAGCTTCAGAGAATTTTGGGATAAGGGCACATAATTGAGGTAGCTTTTGATGTATTACTACTGCCACTGAAATTTGAAGTTCTACTTTCTGTGTACCATGAAACAATGATCGCAAGTCCCCATTTAAATCTTCATAGAAAAAGCAAGAGTGACACCATAAGGGTCCAAGATCTTCAACTTTCTGAGCTAGGTGGAGGAGTGCATGCATATTGGATGTCATATTTCTTTCTGAATATAAGAAATCAACAGATGCACAAAACTTGGCAATAAGCACCTTAGCTCTTGAAAGCTGTTTGTGTGAAACTGACCTTTGTAAAAGAATAAATATACCTTCAACCAAAAGGAGATAGTGTGTGAGATATTCATCTGGTAAAATCTGATACAGGCAGCAAACAGAATAAAACAAAAGAAAGCATCTGAACTCTGAAGCCTTCCAATTCTTCAAATCTTCAATGCACCTAGGCATTCTTGTGATAAGATTTGGTGGAGAAAGTCTTTGTAATCTTTCATTAAGTATTGATGTGAAGTTTCCAATGTAAAATTTTTCATGTTTGTTTGCACTGTCTGTCCAAAGATGTAAAAATTTCTTCTGCACCCCAAGTAGAACACAATGCATATAATCTACAGTAACACATCTTATCATATCAAAAAAGGGCAACTTGTACAAAGGGGAGAAGCCTTTGACACCATTTTGACATGATCTGTGTTGTTCTGCTCTCCTTGCATCAGTCAGACTCTGGGTATGCGTGCGAGGCGTAGAGACACCAGTGAGGTTACCAGCTTCTGATATGTCAAATGGATAAGACATCATCGATCCACGTTCTCCAGTTTTCACAGATTTTCCCTTGGACAAACAGCTTCCAAATCCATAATATCCATTAAACTGTACAAAGTTTTGGACCAGACATCTTGCAGGAGCATCACACACAACACTATGAAGAACTGCTCGTAACAGCAATGATCTGCCCTCTAGCACAACATCAGTACCTAAGTGAAAAAAGAAAGAACTGTAAATAATGCTGCTAAACTGTGTAATAACTGCTAGATATTTCAAACATAATTACATGCTATTGTTCATGAAATTCTGTCCAGAATGAGAAATTGAATCTATCAAGCCATTTAAAAGCACATGCATAACAAACAAACCTTTTTCATACAAGGACTTCAGTTCTTCAACAAGAGGCTGCAGAAAGATTGACATTGTTGGCTTGTTGATGCCATACCAGAGGCCAGCAAACAGTCTGCATTCAGCGGAGTACCTGAAAACATTGTCAGATATTTACCAAAGAAGGTCTACTTTAACTTTTCAATGTTTTAATCAGCAAGTTTGAATTTGGATGTATATGAATATATAAACATTTAAACGAATCAAATTGAACTTAATCTATCCATGATAGAATTATCACAAAAATTATCCAAATTCCATTGGAGTAGCCAATTCTTAAACAAACCACACATGATCAATATCCTCTTCAACTTATATTTACTGGAGTTATTACACAAAATCAGTCATCCTGAACATCATGACATGTTCCATTTTTTTCCTTCCATGTTTAATGAGAATCTGATCAAAAGCAAGGGAAATGTTCCATAATGAACTCAAAACAGAATTTTTACAAAGTTTTGTGATTTTCTTAAAAAAACAACAAAAAAAACAAGCAACAAAACCCCTGAAAATTCAATGATTGCATACCATAATTTCTTTTGCATGACCCATCGTATTATACTCCTTTGTCTTCCTACCAAATCATATGAAAATCTGACTAAAAATAAGGCCTTACATTAATACATACTTGCACCAGTTCCATCTGTTGAACTTTAGAGTAACAATGAAATTAAGAAAGCTTACCTTAACTTTGGGTTCAGTTCATTAACTGTTAGATACAGAGGCCAAACACTGTAAGTCGATGATCTGAACAGAGCCACTCCATCTGTGTTGAGTTGTAGAGAAATATGAATTTCTTTCTCTTTTCTTCCTTCTTTTGTTCCCTTGAAGAAGTTATCCACAAAGATGGTTTTGTAAATTTTCCCATCAAAGATATCTTCAATTGCTGATGGATTATCCTTGACCCTTCCTCCTTCATGAAGTAAGTCTGACTTCTTTAAACCTATTGTAAGAAAGATTAAATGCTTTACACAATGAAACACTGTCACACTATGAAAATACCCTGAATACTAGAACGCTTTTTAAAATGACAAAGGACCCAAAAGGAACCCATGCACAATAAATAAAATCATAAAAAATGCATTCATACAGCCTACAACACTTAAAAATTAAAGTCTTTTCAAGGAAAATTACGATAAATTTCTATCACAAAACAGTTATCCAACACTTCCCAATATTAAAGAGGCCATACAATTGTTTGTTTCCTTACAATTATATTGACAGCTAAAAAAGCTTTGCTTTGGTAATTGATTCATCTATTATATCCAAGAATTTGAGAAATGGCAATTGAAGTCTTTCCAATGTTAATAAAGCAAGAGTGGTATTGAAGTTGCATCTGAAATAAACTGATTACTATTTATCAAGGCTTTTCAAGACATTTCACATATTTCTTCTATTAGATATTAAAATCTTTTCAAGGTGGCGCCATACTTTCATGTCTGTCAAAACCTTGAATAAATTTGATTACTATCTATCTTGACTCTTACCTGAAAATAGTGACTGTAATTGACCTATCATCGGTATGTATATGAAGGATGACTGTTCACTTTTCTGGCATTTCTGGCAGGTTGGCTCACTTGCTTTTCCATGGTAAGTGTTGCAAAAATTACAGAAGTAGTGCAGCTGTACAGGTGATGACATACCTTTGAAAAAGTTGTTAAATGTTTTCAAAGTAGTTCTGCAGAAATTTGGAGTTATGCAATGAAGTTCGATTAAGACCAATAAATCTTTCAGTGCCTCCCCACTCAGTTGATGTCTTATAATGAAACTCATTATCAAAACTACACTGACTAGTTCTGTAATTCTTGCTCCAATGTACAAAGGCTGTGATTTATCTTGAAAGTTCTGGAAATCTGAAAATGTGAACAAACACTTAATTCTAATGATCATGATTATTCCAAAAATTTATTCAGACCTTCCAAGACCAACCATCTTAAACTGACTTGTTGATTTTTATGTGACTCTATTAATGTGAATCTAAAATTTTAAAATGTATCTGTGAAAATGTGCTTTTGGTTTTGCACTTACTGTCCTCCGTGTCATCAGCATCATCAATCTTCATTTCTTCATCACTGTCTTCAATCTCTGATGAGCTTTCTTCGTCATCAGCAAACTTTCCCTCTGCTTGAATTGCATCTTCATTTTCATTATCATCTACTTGAACAATGTCTTCAGATACAGGGCTGCTTTGGTCCTTTACTTCATCTAAACATAAATAAAATAACATGAAATATGTAAACTAAATTTAGATACTGTGATGACTTAGACAATTTTGTTACCAAAGTTAATAACTAACTTAATTCAACTTAATTTAGACTACTATTCAGTTAATTTTACTTTAAGTTTATGGTAGTAAAAGTTAAATTTATACGAAAATGATTTATTCTTTGCAGTCCTTCAACTATTGTTTGGAATAAAACATTCCGTCTACTTAACTCAAATAACATTAGAAACGAGGCGCAGTTAACAAATTCCTAATTTTACGAACCATTATCGCCGTGTTCATACTCTTCGTTGAAATCGGGTTGTTGAGTGTGAATAGGTTCATCATTGGCGTTCGATTGCTCCGGAGATTGCTTGCTTTCTTCTTGGGCACTTTCTCTCGTTTTTCTCCACAAAGTTGTTCTAGGAGTCAGAGTTTCGTCGAACTCATGTTTCTTGTACGGGCCTCGTTTTCTTTTTTTACATTTTGTCACTTCTGCCCTCTCAGTCATTTTGGCCTGTTTATCTCCTTTATTGTCCAAAATTCACGGTAAGTAAATGAAAAATGCAATGCCGGGTTGCCTATGCAAATGTTCGAACTGTACCAAATCGTTAGCCACGTGTCGATGAAATTGCTGTCGACGACCAACAATGCTGCCGGAAGTGAGAAAAGTTCCTTGCTTTGTCGGAGGCACCGCTCCCATATCATTTTCAATGGTACCAAAGCGAAGCGATGTAAGGAACTTTATGCAAACTTTATACCATGAGATAAAAATTATCCCCATTTTCGAAAAACTTGTGAGTTTTGAGTGATTTCTTAAACGTGATTCCTACTTTGCCTTTTGAAAATGTCTAACTATTAAAAAAAAAACTGTTTAAATTATTTTCTAAAATACAACCACCATTCCTTCCGACTTCCGGTTACAACTTTGGCGCTTCGTTTGACTGGTTTTTACCGTTTCTAAACTAGAACTCCGCGATATCTTACTACAAGTATTTCGACATGTCTTCATGCAAGTTTGTTGCCTTGTTCTGGGTGGAAGAATCGGCCTTCAGTGTCCAATCGACTCACACAATTTGTGTACCAAGGAAAGAAGCCTGGGAATACAAGCCTGGTGATCGGGTGCAGGCTAAGTTTTCTGGGAAACTCTACACCGCTGACGTCATCAGTATCTCAGGTGGGCATATATACATACATATATATTTATGCTAAGTGATCTTGCACTAAATTTGTAGATTTTTGGTACGTTTTAAGTATTTTTCTGGTGGTTGGCATGTGCGTAGAGCTCAGATCACAAATCAGCGTCCAGTGAGCAAGACAGCTGGGTACTAGAACTAGACGCTTTACAAGTTATTTATATATATACCAGCTGAAACCGTTCTTTTAAATTACAACAAAACTTCTAACATTACACATACTGATCTAGGTCACATACACAAATTAAAATGATATTGGGAATGGAAATAAGTAATTATTCATAGATTGTAGAATTAATGGATTGTATTTGACATAAAATTTTATCTATTTCAGATGACAAAAAGGCACTCAATGTGAAGGGGAACAGTTATGTTGAAAAATACAAAGCTCGGAAAGAAAGGAATCTGAACTCTCTAACAGGTAAGCAGTAATTATAATGTATAGTTTGGTTCTTTCTGATGGAACGATGATTGCAAGGATCAAATAATTGAGTTGAAATAATAGGTATTATTTTTGAATTGAAATGAAAAGAATAATTTTCAAAATTGTTATGCATTTGTTTTTGTGAACAGAAACTGCAAGACAAAAGAAAGGGAAAACTGCCGCAATACCTTCCAACCCAGGTAAGGTCGAATGAAGAAATTGACATTGTTGTCATGACATTGTTTGACATTGACTGAAAAACACAAACACAAACACACACACACACACACACAAATACACACACACAAATACACACACACACACACAAATACACACACACACACACACACACACACACACACACACACACACACACACACACACACACACACACACACACACACACACCACCACCACCACCACCACACACACACACACACACACACACACTCTCTTTCTCTCTCTCTCACTGCTAGGATTTGTTACCAATGTTTATCTGATTAATGGAAACAACATAGCTGCACAATAGTAAATATCCACACAGACTTCAGTTGTTTAGGTATACTGTAAATATTGTTCACATTTTTTCAAAGTTTTTTTTTATATTAGAAAGGATATCTTACAAAGTACTATTGTTATCTATTTTCTAGAAAAGTCCACTATTTACATAATTGTGAATACATCAATAAATTTTTTTCAGTTCAAGACAGTGTGCGAGATGCACTCAAGAAGGATGCCCTCCTGAAAGCTCGTCAGGAGAAGGCACAGAAGGCTGAGGCCTTGAAAAGGTCCAAAGAGAGGGTCCTGGAGGAGATGGACGTTCTCCTCGAGTTCCCATTCAGCCCAGAAACGCAGACCAGCGAAGACGAAGAAACAAATTTTGAGGGTAATTGAGAATCATGAATTAGATGTTTATTTGTTACTGTTACAGGAAACACCAGGGAGAAAAGTTCGGAAACAAGTTTATGCCTTAACTGTTTACTCTGTGGTGTTTATGAGTTGTAGCTGATAGATCCTTCATGTTTAGATGTACAAGTACACTTCACATGTTGGAGGTTGAACAGAGTGTATGGATTCCTCATATTTTTCAACACTCAATGGTCATATCACATAACTACATGTCTTTCATGTTCATGCTTTGTTAATTTTTGTCTTTTTTAAAACAGATGTCCCCACAAACAGCAAGGGGCATCCCACAATGGCTGTAAAACAGCCAAGAAAGAGAAGGGTAGATGAGGAGGAGGATAGCCATCCATGTTCTAAGTGTTGTCTCCTTGAAGATGAACAAGTACATAAAGAAACTGGAGGAACAGTTAGGTTGGTAAAAACAAATATATTGAATGATATATGTAATGAATTAATTGTGAATTTAAAGGATATATTTTACTGTATAAAATGTTTTATAAGGCTATTTCATTTCATATTTCAAATGATTCCAAGAGGTTTGTGTGACATAAAATGAACAATGAAACCTAACCTAAACTAATTTTAATTTAAGAATCTCTGCAATCAACTAGGAGCATATCTCCCTCAACAAGTGCACCTCCTCCTGCATCCTGCTTTGAAAGGCCAAAGCCTGGTTATTATCCAAAGGGATGCAGCAGTGTAAGTACCCTAGAGTTGTTTTAGTGTATCTGAACTGAACTGCTTAAACAGAAAAATGGAGAGAGAGTAAAAGGGTTAATGTCCTTTTGATATTTTGTTAGATGTACCTCAGATTCTTCACTTAGTCATGAAGCACTTGGCATCAGTGAATGAAATAGCATTTGTCCATGATGTCCTGGAATTGTTCATTACCATGCTATCACAAGTATTCTTTGTCATTCTTTTTTACAGATGAAAGAATTGCTTCCCCAGTCCCACATTTACCTGTATGAGGACCAATTGAGAAGGGCCACCAACAAAATCTCTCTGAGTCCAGATGGGAGGAGGGATGGCTCCAGCTGTGCCAGGTACTTGTTGGGCATATTCTTCTCTAAAGAAGATATGTCAAACAAGTCCCTGACATCAGATGGACAATATCCCTGCCTCAACCCATACCTTGTGAACGGGATAATTGGTGTGTTAAATTTTGATTTGTTAGAACCTGAATAACTTTAGTAGATTTAAAACTTCATTTTCAGGTGTAAATTTGTGTGGTTTATTGTTTACACTTCCTTAAGTTGTTTTGAATTGTGTGGTGATCGAAGTATTTTATAGAAAAACATTTGGAATCAATGCTCTATGACCAGTGTAAAACTTTGGAAACATCTCATATAGCCAACTTTAAATTTGTTAAATTGAAAATGTATATCAGGGATTTGTATGTATGCATCTCAATGACAGCGACTGATTTCTTCTCTCTTTTTATTTTGTAGAATACACTATGAGCATATCAGACTCGCTCAGGTCAAGAGTAACAAAGGTCCTCAGGAACAAGCTTTCGGCCTTCAGATGCCGGGAAAAAAAGCAGCTGAGCAAAGTTGAAGCTGTACTGTAGACCCTGCCCTTCTGTGACTATTTCTTCCCACAGTGTATCACCAAAACTATACGTGCATACGTGCTAGGTTCACCAAACTTAATACACAAGTGAATCATGACCCACAGATATGCCATGTGCAATTAATTTGCAAAATGTGATTATTCAAATGATGTTAACTTTTCATGGTCTTTCTTCACGCCAAGTGTACCAATATGTGGTAGATTCTCTGTATCTAGATTACTTGTTTCCTTCATCTTATCAACGTGTGATATATTTTCTGCATTTGCATGGGTTGTTCTGTTCATGTAATAAGTACAAATATAGTTCTGATTGATTCTAGATAGTTAATTTATTCGTTTCATACATGCATAAAGGGGTACATGGCAAAACTATCTAACATGTATTTAAAATTTAATAAAGTCAACAAGAAAATTTTGTGAGCTGCTGATCACATCATACATCAATATCTGTCATATCCATGTCCCAAAGTGGGAAGTGAGGTTATGTGAGCTGTGCTCACTTCTACATTTGTAATGATGTTGTACACTGATGATTTTTCAACAAACAAAAGTCAGGGATTGTTCATGGAATCAAAACATTTGACGAGGTGGATTTATAGAATTATATAGCTGTACAAAATAGAAAAATATATGTATATAATTCTTTCATTTCATGAGATTTGTTGTTCTTTGATTATATATAATCGATTTGAAAATTTGCTCATACGGTTAATGGTTTTTTCTTCCCATGCAGTATGTTGCAGTTTCATTTATGGTTGATCATTTTATGGTCTTTCATGGGGCGCCTTTCATGGTACTCCATTGGGCACCTCCAGTGGTACATTGATAGGCACCAGTAAGGGTACTCAAATGGGTGCTCCAGGTGGGACCTTGAATCTAATGCAAGGAACTGCATGGTATAGCCTGGGGCGCCCCAAGTGGTACTACATATGCTGTGCTCAAAGGGCGCCTTGAATGGGACTGCTTGGTGAGGGCTAAGAGGGTGCCTTTTATGGCGCTCCAAGTAGTACCACAATGGGTACTCCATAGGGGCGCTTCTTATGGAGCGTAATTTACATATTTGGAACAATGAAAGTTTCAATTGCGGAAGGGCGCTTCCATCGAGACCCCATTCAGAACTAGGGTACCTCAAATGAGACTCCATGCAGATAGCAGGGCGCTTCCACTGAGACCTTAATGGCGCTTAACAAGGGGGCTTAAAATAAGACCTTGAATGGCACTCCAAATGGTACTTGCAAGCGGTAGGGTTCGCCAAGAGTGGCGTTTACTTTGCTTGAAAGTATGCCTTGCTTTAGCATTTAAAATTTTGAATTTGTCTAAACTGTGGACCATAGGATGGCGACGGAAATAATGTTCCGCTCTCTTCCGTGCCTTCCTAGCCTGTTTGCATTCATCATTAAACCATGGTTTTCGCACATGTGGAACTGCAGAGGACTTTGGTATACACTCGTCAGCAATATTATTCAATTCATCTGACAAACATTGTATGGCATCAGGAATATCATTAAAAAGTGCAGGTTTTAGTTTGTCTGCACAGAGTGTTTCATATAGAGGCCAGTTAGCTTTTTTAAAATTCCATCTTAATGATGGTGTAACGTCAGATGGCATCACAGGGTTTAATATTGTTGGGAAATGGTCACTTCCACAGAGATCGTCGTGGACTGACCATTCAAATTCACCTTATTGGTTGGAATCAGTAATAGACAAATCAAGAGCTGAATAAGTACCTGTGCCAGGATGTAAATACGTATTTGAGCCGTCATTATATATGCATAAATCATTATTTGAAAGAAATTCCTCTAGTAATTTACCTTTGGTGGTTGTATTAATGCCACCCCATAGTGGACTGTGGCCATTTAAATCACCCATGATTATGCAGGGTTTAGGTAGTTGATCATAAAGATCTGGCAGATCAGTTAGTTGGACAGCCGATGAAGGTGGAATATATAAAGAGCATAAAGTAAAAGCAACTTGTAATGTAAGTCGGACTGCAACAACTTGAAGATTTGTTTTTAGTGGACCTGAGCTATGGATAATATTGTTCCTCACCAGGATTGATGAACCACCAGAAGCTCTATCACCAGGAGGAGAAAAAGAGTGGTATGCATTGAAGGGACGGAGCTCAAAATTATCTGTCTGTTTCAGATACGTTTCTTGGATGCAGAACACCGACGGTTTAAAATCTTGGTTTAACAAGTGTAGATCATTTAAATTAGTCCGGAGTCCTCTACAATTCCAATGAATTATAGCAGAAGACATTATTTCCTTGGTGGATGTACAGGAGATCTACCCCTCACTTTCCTTGTGGGTGACAAGCTATGAGTCCGACCTTGGATGTGGTCGGACACATCCATGGCCTCAAGTGATCCAAACTTATTATATAGTTGGACCTGATCATTAGACCCCTTAGGAGGCCTGTTACGTTGATTTTTCTTCGTGATTTCATTGCTCGATCTGGATGTAGTGTTCACTTTTGACTTCACATTAGGGTCTGATTTAGATGCCTGTTTCTGAGAAGCAGATGAATCCTTCCCAGAAGATACCTTAGACTGAACAATAGTTTGTACGCTGGAAGTTTCGCCGTATTTCAGCAGACAGCAATGTTGGAGCTGATGTACTAGCCCACGTGCAATCCGTTTGACCACTGACTGAACTGCATGAAACGTGTTTGGGTTTAGAGGCCTGAACAGAAGCAACAGCAGCATAACTCGGGCCCGACTGTTCTTGTGCCAGAACGATCTGTTTTGCTTCAAAGAACGAAACGTTTTGCTCATGCTTCACCCGTGAAATCTTTGATTGCAACTTCCAGGAAGGACATTCCTTGGATGAAGAGGGATGGCAACCAAAACAGTTTACACATACAGGTGTGTTATCACAAAGGGTACTATCTTTGCACGCTCCAGCGCATCGTTGGCATGCAGCTGGATTGTGGCATGACTTGGATCCGTGCCCATACTTTTGGCAATTATAGCACCTCAAGGGGTTGGGGATAAAAGTATCAACCCTTAAGTTGCAGTATCCTGCTTTCAGAGATTTTGGAGGCATCGAGAGACAAAATGTAAACAAGTAAGTATTTGTCTTGAAGACATCATTATTCTTTTTGACTGTAAAGCGTTTAACATGAGTAACACCATGTGATTGTAGTTCAGTAACTATGTCAAGTTCACTCATGTCTGTAAGGCAACGTCCAGTATCACGGACGATGCCTTTGCTGGTATTTAATGTCCTGTGAGGGGACACCTCTACAGGAACATTTGCTAAAGACTTTGTTTTGAGCAGAATTTTGGACTGTATTTCTTTCCTGCATTCGATTAGCAGGGAACCAGATCTCAACTTTTTAATGTCTTTCACCTCTCCAACCAAACCTTCAATGCCTTTTGACACAGCAAAGGGATTTAACTTGAGAGGGCCCCCTTCAAGGGCACACATCACAATGAAACGAGGCCAATTGTCAGGGTTACTGGACGTTGTATGCTACTCATCATCTGAAGACAACGAATCATCAGATTCGTGTGATCGTTTTTTAAGTGGGGGTGCCATGGTAGAAAAATATATGATTCACCCTCCTAGCTCCCCACCCACCATGGAGTGTCAACAAGGACGATGCCTCATGCCTGTGGATCTCCTGCAGACGGCACCAAGGATACTAGGAGGGTATACTCAAGCAGAAAATATCTTGAAAAGATATATCCCACCAGATTGGCCCATGAGCCACCGCCTTCTGGGCATAAGACTCTAGGCAAAGTTCACAACATCAGATTTCAAAATCAATAAACATTTTAGATGAGCAATTAAGCCAAGACCGACAGTAAAACAAGTTCAAATCAAATTTGTGCAATGACATATATAGAAAAGTCATGCAGAGGGCTTGGCATGACCAGCCGACTGGTCGAACCGGGCCCATTCGACCACCCGTCCAGGCGAAGTCAGGTCCAAAGTGGTGCACTGAGCAACAGGAACACGGCTGCAAGCCCCCACCGCCCTCAACCACCAGGACCCCCTCCTCCGCCGACACAGGGCCGCAACCCACGGCAAACGGGTTGGTGGACCAAATACCCACCCCCCCCGGGTCCACTACGGGGGTGTCGGCGAACTCTTAGCATTACCAAGCACCCACCACGAGGAGGCGGCTCGCCACGGGTGCCTGGGGTTTCAGACAATTCACACAACTGATCAGATTGAAATGAAATAAAATTGGTGGAAATCTGTGGATACGCAAAAATTACCATCCCTAATATTTGTTCAAATTATCAGTGAAATAAAGGTTATCTCTTCAAAGCAGAGAAACAAGAAATTCATAATTCCAATTTTCAAAGTTTTTGGTGGCTTTCTGAAGCCTTTGTAGACAATTTTCTCCTCTGAGCAGATCTACATAATACTTGCCCATTTGGTGCTAAGCTTACCCGTCTACCTCCCACGTCCACCAATCTCCTTTCTGACCCATTTTATCTACTACCAATGAAAACATTAGTTTGTTTAATACAACACCTCGCAGATAAATTGGAAACATATTGATCTCGGATAGTTACGTTTATCCTAATAGGCAGGGTTTCAAGTGACACATGCTTCCATTATGTAGAATTAAGCAAAAACATAACGCAACCAGGCAAAATGAGAATTTGCATTCTAAATTTCACTTTATTTGAATTACTTTTTTGTTTAATGTGAAATTCATTGGTACGTTTTCACTGCAAACAGACACACTATGGAAGAAGATCCCTGATTGCTAGTTCTCTGCTTAATTATGCACCATGGTCTGAGAAAGTCAGTGTTCTGCTAAACTACATGACATAGTCCCAGATTGCTAGTGGTCTGCCTCACAAAAGAACATCGTCCCAGGATGCTTGTGTTCTGCCTCAGTAACTATGGAACAGTTTGGTCTCAGAGTGCTGGTGTTCTCTTGGCTGCTGCACCAACTTCCATCCTCCATACATCAACAGCTTCAGTAGTGTCTGTCAGTTTGTCTACGTCAAATCATACACAACTCTGCATGTCTGACTTTGGAAAAACTTGTTGGTATACATGCTTCAAGGCAAGACCGTTGGACTGCCATGATCCTACACACGTCAGCATATGCTGCATCAGGATGGAGATGTCAGCTGGCGTCACCAGCAGCTCAAACCTTTTACCTCTCATCACAGACCAAACACTTGAAACCATCAAGAGGGTAAACTATTTTGCTGTTGTTAGCAATATTGAAACAATATTCATATCATGGCATACACAAAAAAGAGCATACCATGGGTGGAAACTGGTATCAATCCTGGCTCCAGTGCATGACAGGTGAATACCTTAACCACAAGGCTAACAACACTGTACCCACAACTAAGGAAATAATTGTCAAATATTTTATTTACGTGTGAATCCATGTTCTGTTTCAGTTCTCTAGAATTAAAATTGCTCACCATGTGTCTAATGGCCTGTTCAACTTGAGTGTCCTGACCTACTCCGCCAAGTGTTTTATAATGCGTGGGGAATGGGGCCTTGCATTGCTTTCAATATTAGTACATTAATAAAGCGTCGGATATGTGCATTAGTGGTGTGTCGAATAAACAGACATGCACTGACCCAAGGGCCGCCCACAGAGGGAATCGATAGAGTGAGTGAGTCTAGTTTCACGCTGCACTCAGCAATATTTCACCTATATGGCGGCGGTCTGTAAATAATCGAGTCTAGACCAGACAATCCTGTGATCAGCAACATGAGCATCGATCTGTGCAACTGGGAACCAATGACATGTGTCAACCAAGTCAGCGAGCCTGACCACCCGACCCCGTTAGTCGCCGCCTACGACAAGCAGTCACCTGTTATGGCAAGCATGGGTTGCTGAAGGCCTATTCTACCCCGGGACCTTCACAGGTAGGGAATCGATAGAAAATGGGGAGCCACCATAGGATACAATCGCCACCCTCACTTAATCCTAACCCTAACATTAGAGGCAAAGGAAAGACTCCTTCCACGCCATTTCATTCTAGTCATATGGCATCGCCAGACTATATATATAGTATATATTCATCACCTGGTAATAGGTTTGAACGGGTTTGAACATGTTCTCTAACTCTATCTGACCAATACTGAAACACATAATCAACTCCTAAAAATGCCAACCGTTAAAATCTAGTGGGGATATGGGCTGATGGCTTACCTCGTCAATGTCACATCTCATACACTCATCATCCTCATAAGGTGTCTCCGTATATACGTTATTATAAGGACAGTGCATATGATTCGTAAAATTATGGAAATGCAACAACAGCTATCAATACCAAAAGCACACTAGTGCCAATATTCCAGTCAGAAAGAGACTTATTTTGTGCAAAACAGCACCACATATGACGTAACTAAGGTAGACACAACACAGCAACAACAGGTAAGAACTACATATACCAAACGCACTTTTCCTAGTGCATTCTACAAAATAGAGCGTTTAATCGTTAATGACTATTCCATACCTTGGTAGAAGCACCGACATGGGAATGAGTTAAACAATCTGCATATTCACGTTTCCACTCAATCTTTACCCAAACACGCTTTCCATGACTTTTTCTTGAAAGTTGCAACTTCCGTATGGTTATATCTAAAAGTTGATTCGAGATGATACGAAACGAAATCACACCTCGAAATTAGCGACCGAGTGTGAGAGTAGTACATTAGTTACGGTTAAACCCTTCCTCCATTTCATTTACCAGCGGGTTATTTACACACCGCTACTTCAATCATAGTGGATTCCAAATCCAAACAGATAATTACTAGAAATTATCGAAAACGGCACTCTAAATCTTCCGGAACTGGCACCAATCCAAAATAACAACACACATATAATATGTACACATACACATTCATTGAAAAAGGAAAGCCAGCTTATGGAGATGTAGAACATACCAAAACACATTGAACATACAAAAACAGCTCTGCTGTACGGTCTGTGAGTGAAGAGTTTAGTAATGGGACTCCATTAGCTAAACGTTCCGAATAATAGCATTTATTTTACGTGCGCTTCTAGAAATGCCAGTTCTATCAGATCCAGCTGTGTATAATCGAGTGAAGACCACATAGACCAGAGGTTAATATTATGAGCAACATATCGAGTCGAGGGGTAAGAAGCTAATTGGGTGTACGTTGTCATGCGTACAATGTATGAAGCCCTTGTGTCCCATCCGGTGATATTGCTGGCATATTGGCAAAATCGGGGTTCACTCACTATACTCACTCGCGAAGATCTGGGTTAGAAATCAGTAACCCATGCTTGTCGTAAGAGGCGACTAATGGGATTGGGTGGTCAGACCCGCTGACTTGGTTGACACACACCATCGTATCCCAGTTAAACAACAACCCAACCAACCTATAAATACGTCTCTGTACTCATTTTAGGAGCTGCATAGATTGATGCTCACCATATATAGTTAGTCTTCATTGCAGGTTGGAACGTTAAACAACTAACATAACAAAAACGTACTGGCCAGAATCACGTTTATGTGATTATGTGATTATGTGATTATGTTATCATGTTTCTGTTTCTGTTTCTAAATACAATTCCAGCTTTGGGCGACGAGAAAGCCTCGTGATTTGATCGTTTGCTTGCAACGCCAAAGACCCGGGTTCGATTCCCCCTGTGGGTACTCTACGTGAAGCCCTGTCTTCTCCGCCGTGATGTTGCTGGTACATTTCTAAGAGAATATTAAAACCATACTCACTTGGAATTCAGGACGACTGTCTGCAAAACTACGTAGTCCAATGAAAGGAAAAACAAACTACTGAAAAGAGATTTTTCCTCGACGGAATTGATATATTTTACGTGCGCTTCTAAACATTCCCGTTTAATGTTCCTGAAAAGGCCCTTGGTTAATTATCATTTGAAATGTGCATGTATAGAAGCCTATGTTCTTGTCATCAATGAAGATGTATAAATAGTGGGATCTATGAGTGTAAAAATGTCAAAACATAAAATATAGTCAAATACGACCCTACTTCTTTATGTTTGAAGTGATGCGATTTTAAACTTTGCACTTTTTTGGTTAGAGAGTGAATATTTTACCCAAGGTATAAAGGCATTTGGGTAGCCTTGTGGTTAAAGCGTCCGCTCGTCATATCACAGAACGGGGTCGATTTTCAATATGGTCAAATTATATGGAGCCCTTTCCTGTGCCCTTGTCGTGCTATTTTGGGAATACTGCTATATCTGCAACGAAATCAGATCGAAAATCAGTAATATCCAACCAAATCATCAAATGTCCCAATCACAACATAATTTGGGACAATATAGAAATATTATCGAAAAACCACTAGGACTTCACCCACATAAAACTGACAGAAGCAGTTCAAATCCGGACACAAGCCCTCAATCAATAGAGATCAGGGATATCTCATCCCATCTGCATACAATGAAATGATAAAAACAACAGATTAGTGCACACCAGCCATCATTACCAATTACCCTATCAGCCATGTATACTTTGTTTTGGTTACAGTTACCATTGACTTCCTCCCATTGTAACATCATTAGCACCTTCCATTGTTGGTGTTAATCCCTTTGATTCATGCCTACACATTGTTATTGCTTAATCCCTGTTCATGTATATAAGTCTGTCCTGTGCCGTATTACTTCAGTCTTGCTTGACAACGGTGTAAGGATCCATACCGAAACGTCGCATCATATTTAATAAAGAAGTTGTTATCCATAATGAATTTTACTCTCTCATGCTAAATGCGGCGTAAAACTTCACCCTGTCACTCTTCACTATATCCAGTCACAGGCAAGAGTCAAGGCTGAACCTGACCACGGGAATTTCACATAGAACAAAATTGTGAAAACAATAAACCTCGGCGAACATCTTAACCAATATATTACATCTGCACCACTTTTACTTGATGGTCTAATATGTTGCTCAAGTTGTCCCAGAAACACATCATGCTAAATTATGTTGTTTTCATACCCACTCGTTTTCATGTTCGCTTGATCGTTTGTCATGAAAATAATCCCCCGTGAACATCTGGGTCCTAATTAATTTCCAGTAACCCACATTTGTCCCTCTTGAAGAACCGTCATCTAAATGTCTTTTAGAAAGTCTTACCTGTCCTTGGCAAATGCATAGGTTTTGTGGCTTTCAGCAACTCAGACATTCGGTATGCGAAAAAGACAGTGGCCGGTTAGTCCCTGGCTAGTTAAAATCCAGCCGGGCCAGTGAAACTTCACAGTCGCTGGCCCGACGTACTAATGAATTTCCTTGGAGTAAATCTTTCCATGGAATCTTACCTTTCGCAATCTATTGCAATCTCTTTGTTAGTGAATTATTTTGTGGACAGATAACATTCAGGCATAACTGGCCTGGTTGTCTAGTGTGGAAACTATTTCGCACACTGCACACTTGCCCCTTTCTGATGATCCGGGTAAGTTTTTTTCCAGCAAATCTTGCCTATCGTAAGAACTGGATTGTGTATCAGTGGGTAGATTGATGCTTGCTCATGATGTCAATCGCGAATATAACCGTCACATGGCTGGAATGGGACTTCTTTCGTTTTCTTCTATCGTATTGTATTGATGCACAATCTCATTTTGTTATTTTGACATTGCAATGATTTTTTTAAATATCTCGCTGATTGTTCTTGGGCCTTTTTCTAATTACAAACATATACCATCATTGAAAACGAAAACGGTAAGAGATGCCCAGACAAAAAAGGAAAACAAACGCATAATAGTTAAAGGGAAAGAGCTTGTCCTATTGGCAAACGGAGAAGTTCAACTGTAATATGTTTGCAGTGAAAACGTACCTACGTATTTCCGATTAAACAAAAACGCAATTCAAGTGAAAAGAGATGGCCAATTATTACATTTTTACCCTGTGAAATGGAAATTTAAATCTCCGCATCTTATTCAACTTAGAATTAAAGGTGTTTTCATTTAACTTTACCTCAATTCCAGTATTCCATTTCAAGAATTTTAATGGCGACAATGTATTTTTTTCTTTTTAATAAAACATTTATTACAAATAATTCTAACATTTGCAGACAGTGCAATTGGTCACCATCCCTTCTAATAAATAAGGCTTATCACAGTGATAAGGGATGGCGACCCTAACAAAACACATGCTAAAGAAGAAAAGATCTAAATTGTATAACTGAAACCAAAACGTCATTAACGCAGCCTTATTAAGTATAATGTACAATAATTTTCTTGTTACTATTAATCCATTACCTACATTAATAATCAATTGGGATCATGCAGACATTAACCTTTTATAATATAACCCAACTGTAAAGAATAGGGAGTGAAATAACAGGATATACATTCACAAACAGCATAAACATATTCATGAGGACAAAATCATGTTTAATATTTGGGGTAAAAAAAGAAAAGCACACTCACATCATACACTTGCACACCTTCAGTTGAAAACATACACAATTACAGATGAATCCATATAAAAATATACATATATATAATACTGGTATAAATACAATTGCTTGATGTAATTACAATTATTGTTTACAACAAAAGCATTACATCAATGTATATACACACATTATTCATCAATAAATAGATACAATAAATTATTGGATAATAGCTCAATTAAAACATTAAATGAAGTTGATTATTTGGTTTAATTTTACAGAAGAATGGAGAGGAAAGCCAATGCTTGGCAAAAGAAGACACTGATAGTCTAAAGAAATCAACCCGAATGCGTGTTTTAAGGAGTCACAAAAAAAGCAATACAATATCGTTCCCACCGAGCTGTTTGTGTTCGAACTTATTTAAATTCCTGATAACCCAAATGGAATATTTTGCCAAAGCTACCAAATATACACAAACAGCAAACTTCTGACAGTTTGGAATATGTGATAAAACACCAAATTTAATGACTTCATGACACCTTTTAATTAAACCAGATGATAAAACCTTTAGCCATGGGAAAACGATATCTCACAAGACAACACTGCAAGGACAGGATATAAAAAAGATGATCTGAAGTCTCAACTCCAGATCGACCTAAGACACAGTCCGGAGAGACAGACTTACCACGGGTATGTAAGATATACCCTAAAGGAAGAGAATTATAGATGAGAAGGAAATTTACAGATTTTTGAATGATATCTACAAATTAATGATGTAAATTTTGCCAAAGGAGTCGAAAATTAATTTGTGGGTATAACCTTTCAATAGTATTTTCAGTAACCTATTGAAGGAAGCACACATAAAATTGTTTAGTATTAAACCTGGACATGTCCTCAACTGGATCAGAAATAATAGATTCAACTAACTTTACAGACTGACTACATTGTTGATAAAATAAAGGCATTGTCTCAGAGTGAGGAATAAGTAAAGACTGCAGAGAAGACGAAAACTGACGTAAAGATAAACTAACCCAATATTTTGCGAAATATGTCCATTTTGCTGAACTTTCTGTTTACAGGTTTTTTATGTGCTTAATTTGAAATGATTGTAATTTTGACTTGACGTGTGTAACACAAAGACCCCCTTCAAAAATGGATTTGTACAAAACGGAGCGCCGAATAGGTTCCCCAGCTAACACGCGACGTCCCCACAACGTTATGTTTACGTCGGGAAATGACGTAGCTAGGACGTTATTAGAACGTCCTAGGATAACGTCATATCACAACCTTGCCACAACGTTACACATTACGTTCTCGCTACGTCCTTGCAACGTATTTTTCATACTTTGGTGTAACGTACTTGTAACGTTGTGAGGACGTTCGTTTTATACATTTTGTTTATTTGACCTATTAGAAGATGTTTGTATTTGCAGTTGACCATCTAATTAGTTAAGACGAGTTTGAATCTAGAGCAACTTTTGAATAAATTTGTTTTGTTTGCTTTGTTAAATGCTTTCATCTGAAGAAAATATATAACTTCACGTTTGAAGGTTATGAGAATGTCATTTAGAGATGTTGTCACAACGTTACACTTTACGTAACCAGGATGTCCTAACAGCGTGTGTTTCAGACCAAGATGCAACGTTCGTATAACGTTGTGAGGACGTTCTGTTTACGGCTTGCCAGCACTGACCCACTGGAAAATCGTTACATCTTATTTTCCTCATCCCGGAGCTTACTTGGTGGAAAATAATATTTATCACGGTGGAAGCATGTGATATTTTTAAAAAAAAAAATACCATATAGATCTATCTCTTCAGTATATAATGAAGTTTATTCATACAATTTACCTTATTTTTGTTTCATACAATTTATTATTATATCATACACTTATTGTTGTGCTCTTGACTTCACTCATTTCAGGGAAGTTATGAAACATGTTTCTTTCTATCTTTTAACCCACATGATCCAAATTGAGGCACATTGCACATGACTTCTTCTTGTGGCGTCATTGCCTGTGCGAGTACTTTCCCGCTAGCTGACATCACAGTTCTGGCGCGGCTGCCAGTCCACAGGGTTCTGTGTCTGTTCCTCACTTTTAAAAGGGACTCATTGCCGTAACAGTGAGTATTTTGTGTATTGTTTTGTTTAGATTCGTAAATTATATGTATTAATTCAAAACGGACTCATTCAGAATAATGAAATTGACTCTTTATTAGATCTATTTACTTGTCCTACTTTTTACACAAATCCGAAATTCACAGCGTCATTTATATGTTTTGAACTGTAAAAATCGGATAATTACTCGGAGTTCTAAATTTCTAAATAGCATATTAATGATCACTGACATCATTTTTTCATGAAATCACCAATGATAATTCTGAATTATGCCGATGAACCTAGAATCTGCTGGGATGTTTCGAAAATGCATGCTAACACTAATTTTAAGTGCGTTTAAAATTTCCGCCATTTTGGATACTGAGTAGTGTTTACATACCATATCGTACGTGGATTCAAGGGTAAGCGATTTTATTCTTTGAGTGTTTCTGTTTGTATGAATAATATTTGCATAAATATTGTCATATTGAGTGTAGTATACCACATTTGAAACCGTTACTATAAGTGTTATTAAACGTAGACATAACTGTCGCATGTTCCAAGACTGTACGGAGGGCTAGGCCAATGGATGTAATTCTATCCTTCAAAGAAGCAAGTCTAGATAAGAGGACATTTCTGCCCTGTGAACTACTATTCCCTTCCCCCTCCCCACCCACGTGGTTATCTTTTCTCATACGTTTCTCTTGCCATAGTTGTCCGAAAATTTACTATGGTTATATGATATGATGAAGGTTGATAGAGGAATATATTATCACCAACACAGAAATATCGATATATATTACGGAAATAATCTATCTATCAAGCCACAATAAAGAAATTTCACTGCTCACACTATTATAACAAAACAGGCAAAACATGTATAGATCTATAGTGTGCACATCCATTATAGCATGAACCCCCTGGATGCCACAGGGACACTATATATGTCATTCTTCATTCAGTTTGAAGCCCAATAAAATTCTAAATATATCACGCAAACAAATGTACTTGACAGTTGTGAATTCTGTGGGGAATTTCCTGTTTCTTGATACCACGCACTATTGTCTCAGACAAAGCTGAAGTGCTTAACCCCTCAAAATTGGCTTCATCGTGAATGTAGCTTTTCGCGATTCGTTATTTGCTGCATGTTTTGAAATGCGAAAATCGGATAATTACTGGGAGTATTGAATTTCAATAATATCATATCATTAATATCAAGTTTCCATGAAACCAGTAATGATAATTCTGAAATGTCGCCGCTGAACCCAGAATCAGTTAGGATTTTTTTCGAAAACACACTTACACGAACGCCAAAGTCCGCTTTCCGCCATATTGGATGGTGTTTACAAAATCACGTTTCGCTAAGGCCGGTATTGAGACGCCTATTTCATCATGTATATTCCATTGTCAGCTGCGACAAATGCATCATTGATTTCCCCATATATCTTAGAATCAAATTACAAATGGTCTTTGTCACCAATACCAAAGGTCTGGATAAAACAAAACGAAAGATATTGGGCATGAAAACGAATGCTGTGTTCGAAAGAGTGCGCTTGTTTCAAATGAAAACAAAGAAAAAATCCGATTTTACACTGCGTAGCATTTTCGGAAATATTCAGACATCTAGCCGTCTAATCATTGCTTACAATGGCTCAATACGCTTTGAATATTCAGGGGGAAAGTATCGTAGCAGGAAACAGAAAATTAAAAAAGAGATACGATGCAATCATTTGATAATTCATAAAAAACTGTCGTGCCTGTGCAACGTGACACCATGACTGACGCAAAATCATGAAGAACAACAGCGGTAATTATCGGCATTTCTGGCTTCTTCTGTCATTTACAATGTGACCGATAAAAACATATAACAATACACAGATAGTCAGAATAATTCTGATTACTTACATCTCACTTTTATGTACAAAACATCCCTAAATAAAGGAAAGAGTCTCGCAAAATCCTGTGTACCCATGTCAGCGAGGCCACAATTTTGAAAGAAATCGGCCGTCGAGTAGTGTCCTGAATCACCGGTCATGACCCTATTTTCGGTCACTTTGTTTGCAATAAATTATTTCAAGGTGAGGTGTGCTACGTCATCAATTTATGTGCACATTCTAGGTGTGAAAAGATTTGCGGAACTGGTCTTACAAGTTTCATTCACAATAAATGTGAACATTTGGTTTTAAAAACGTGAAATTATAAACGACCGAAATTACAGGACATTTTACCGTGAGTCCTATAAAATCGGTCATATTATTTTTAAGCTTTTGATTGAAACATAATTATGTAATGAAAACACTGCTTATATATAATATACCGTTGCCTTAAACTGGAACTGGGTGGGATTGGAATATTTAAAAGTACCAAAACCTATTTAAAAATATTTTTCATTGCATTTCATGGTTACTGAGCGACATACATTTTGTTTGCCTGTGCATTATGTAATGATTTGAACAAACGGTTTAATGAAACATTTGGAACAGAAAACTGACACATTACAATACATTTATTACAAGAAATATAAAATTTATATGCAAACTATACATAGAACATAAGACCATAAAGATAAAGATTCCTGTTCCAAGCGAATATGGAGCCATAAAGGCGATTGCGTTATTTTGGAGTCTACGTTTTTAGCGTTTACAAATCAAATACTGATGTTTGGGCTTAATATAAGCAGAATTTCAAAAATGCATTGCTTTTAATTTTTTCAGGCATGAACACCAATATTGTGTCATCGTTGTCTGCCAGAAACATTACTGGAAAATGGTTTAGTCAGGACGATTTCATGAAATATCAGATCAGGCAATTGTTCTTTCTAGAACCCCAGTTCGATGGTGTTCAGTTGCACCTTGTAGAACTCCTAATAAATCTACTTGACCACCCTGGGTGTGGGGATCTGGCCAGGACCGTTACTTTGGAAGTTTTTGGTGCTGCAAATGTTTCCATGTCCCCAGTGCCAGTGCTGGTAATGGCAAAACGGGTACTCAAGAGACTTGAGGACAATGATGAATGCCGACTTCAACCTGAAACTGCTTTAATGCGTGAAGCATTGGAATATATTCAGTTTTGAAATGTATCTAATTAAAATGCAATTCTCAAGTCGTCGGGTTCTCTTTCCATTTATTTCAGGATGCCCTCCGCAAATAAGTACAAGAAGTGTGACATCACTAAGATCGGAGAAGTGGCGGAAAAAGTTCGGAATAGAACTTTGTCCCTGCGTAAAACTTCTGAACTCTATGGCATACCCAGATCAACAATTTCCGATCATGCCACGGGTAAAGTGAAGGATGGTTCGAAGGCGGGTGCCAAACCTGTTTCCGATGCCGATACTGAGAACCAGTTCGCCGCTGAGATTAAAGTGGCAGCCGATCAGGGGTTTGGTTTAACAAGGGTACAGGTGATGGCGAAAGCCGGAAAGCTTGGAAATAAGTTGAACATTAAAACCCCATTTAGACACGGTACAGCCGGCAAAAACTGGTACTATGGCTTTACGCGCAGGCACCCGGACTTGTCTCTTAGGAAGCCTCAAATGCTGTCAACATCCAGATCTTCCAGCATGATTAAAGGGGACATACAAGAATACTTCTCAAGTTTGGGTAGTATGTTAACGGAAAACGCTCTCATCCACGCTCCAGCAAGAATATGGAACATGGATGAGAGTGGTTTCTATCTGGAACACACGCCTGTTCATGTAGTCGCAGGTAAAGGTTGTAGGAGTGTCCCGAGCAGAGTTAGCATGGCTCGGGACAATGTCACGGTGGTAACGCTGATGGGGATAAAATGCCACCAATGTTTATTGTTAAGGGTAAAACCCCTAGGTCTCTATTGTCATTCAATACTGCTGACGGACCACATGGCGCTATCTGGGCTTTTCAGGAGAAAGCTTGGGTTGATGATGAGCTTGGTACCATGTGGTTCCGGACAGTTTTCTTGAAGAACTGTGGCCCTGAGAGACCACAGATCCTTATTGTGGATCAGCACCACAGCCACGTGGTGCTAGAGACACTGTTTCGTGCGAAACAAGAGGGGATCATTATACTCGCCATGCCCGCCCATTGCAGCCACTGGCTACAACCACTCGACAAAGGGTGTTTTGGTCCATTGACGAAAAGGTTCAATACAGTTTGTACAGAGTTCATGAGTACACATGTACAGAATGTCGTGACCAAAGCATCTTTTGCGCGGTTGTTTGCCAAGGCTTGGTCTGATTCGATGACTCCTAGTAACATTAGGAAAGGGTTCAAAGTGACAGGAATATTCCCATATGACCATAACTCCCCATGCTTTTAGACCATATCTGTCCAATGATCAGTCCCGTCTGCCCGCACCGACAACTGATCAGTCCCGTCTCTCTCCCTCTGTATCCTCATCTGCCTTTGCCTTGCCATTGACGACTGACCAGTCTCGTATACCCACAACAACGACAGACTCATCTCGTTTGTGTTTACTGACGACTGATCCGTCTAGTTTGTCTTAAATGACGACTGACGCGTCTAGTTTGTCTTCAGTCATAACTGATGCGTCTAGTTTGTCTTCGTTGACGACTGATGCGTCTCGTTTGTCTTCACTGACGACTGATCCATCTCATATGCCTTCACTGACGACTGACCAGTACCGTCTGTCTCCCTCGCGTGCTGTATCAGCATCTTCATCTATGGCTTCCTTGCCAGTTGTGACTTCAACAAGTTCAACGTGTGCTACATTACAGACACATGACAAAGTAATTTCGGATGAGTTACAATCTGTCATTACTGATCCAGCTGTAGTTGAGGCACTTTTAAGATCGATATCTGGGTTAATGTCAAAATTATTGATATTCCAACCTCGGCAGCAATGAATAAACTGTTTGCCGTATGGGACAACAATATTTCAAAATTGCGGAAGGAAACATCACCAAGGGGGTCATCGTTTGTTGTCGAGTGATGAATGCATTGCAAACAAACTCATTGAGAAAGAGAAAAAGGAACTTCAGGAGAGGGCCAAACAAGAACGTTTGGAGAAAAGACAAAGGAAATCACTGACTAACAGGGACTCTGCAGGGTCAAAGGGAAGGGTATGGGTAAAGGGACGAAAAGCAGCACGTTGGCTCCAGCATGGAAGCAAATAGCGTAATTTTATAACTTATCTAACAGACATGTCCTCATGTTTTTCTCCGTCCACTGATGTGCGAGGGGAATGGGTAGGTTCTCATATATGCGTTATTCCTGTTGTTTGTTGTTACTTTGTGTTTGGGCTATCCATTAGGACCATCCATTGATCTTGATATTTCATGTGATTCTTGAATTAAGAGTGTAGTGAAAATATCAGTCCTCAGTACACTTTTCCCATTTTTGTGTGTTCAGTCTGTAATAGATTAGGAATGTTGAATCTGCAAAAGTAGAGTTAATATTCTATGTATGTATGGCGTGATTGAATTATTTGACTATCTGGGGACGTAAACGTTCTCAAAACTTACTTTTGTTACCTGGGTCAGCTTCAGACTGCCAAATAAAATGAAATGTCTCCCTCTGGAAGAGTTCAACATAATGATAAATTGAAACTGGGTAACTGCTCCACAATACCACAGTTTAGATAGTCCTAAAACATTGCACAGTACAGTTTTCCCCAAAATAGATATATAGTGCCCCTTTCAAGAAGTTAGAACTGTACGAAATTTAGACAATATTGGATGAAAAATGTCATCATCATTAACCGTCTTGCCTGTTATAATTCCAACAATTTTTGACTGGTCAGTCCCAGAGATTCCAAAGGGGTGGTCAGATCTATTCTGTCATTTACCAATAAAAATTCCTTTGGTTTTCCCCACATTCAGTGTTGACCCAGATGCTTTACCAAATGTATGATACAGATCTAAAAGGTTTTTGACTGAAGCATCTGTTGTACAGAATCCAAGATTATCATCAGCAAAGGATGATATTTTAGCTGAATCATCAGTACCTGGAATCTGTATACCTTTAATACCTTGATTTTTACGAATCTTCTGAAGTAGAGGTTCCAGCGATAACAGATACAAAGATGGAGAAAGACCACACCCTTGCCTGACTGACCTCGTAACCGAAAAAGGCCGAGAAATGTGCTGATTAACAATTACACAGCTGGATATGTCAGTGTACAAAATTTTAACCCACTTTTTGAAATTAGGACCAAAGTCAAATGCGTTCAATACCTTAAATAGATACTTGTGGGAGACCCGGTCAAAAGGCTTTTCTTGGTCTAAACTTATTAAAGCACATGGGATATCTTTCTGATCCACGTAATCACGCACATTACGAACTAAATGGCAATTATCTTGAATTGATCTGCCTGGTACGGCACAGGATTGGTCTATATGAACTATATCACCCATAACTTTTCCTAAACGAGTGCATAAAACTTTTGAGATTATTTTAGTATCAATATATAATAAAGAAATGGGACGCCAATTACGAACGTTTTCGGAATTATTAATGTCCTTACACAGTAAAGTAATATAGGAAGTCTTAGACGACTTGGGCAAAGAATGTTCGGAATAACAGAAACGCACAAGACGTAGCAAGACATCACCAAGAATATCAAAGGTAAACTCCTTGGCAAAACCATCTGGACCCGTAAACTTATTATTCTCCATATCCTTGAGGGCTTTTAGAATTTCCTCCTTTGAGATTCCACTTCCTAGTATGTCCAAATGTTTCGAATCAAGTTGTGGCAAACCAGTAATTAAGTCATTACAAATATCGTCATCAATGGGCTCTTCAGCCAAAAGATCAGAATTGAAATTAACAAAACCACCCATGATTTATTGAGAGGATTTTAAAGAAGCGCCAGAAGGGTCTGATATTGAATATATCGATTTCCTTTTACCTCTTTTCGCTTCCTTACGTAAAAAATAACTGGAAGGTTTTTCTCCAATTTCAATATCTTCAGCTTTAGATCTCATAAAATGTCCTTTAAATTCCAAAATTTCCAAATCATTAAGTTGCTTTTTGACTTCGCGAATTTGGTCAATATAGGATGAGGATCCAGGATGAAGAGATTCAGCATGACATAGATTATGATATTGCTTCTCTAAATCTTTACGCAGGGATACCTTTGCTGATTTTCTAAGAATATGCACATAATTTATAAATTTTTGAATTCTTTGCTTAAAAGTATCCCACCAATCCAAAGTAATTTGATCTAAATTTGGGATATGGGTATTACAAAAGCCGCTAAACAAATACCTAAAAGCATAATCAAATATGCTGTTATTACATTTCCAATAAGACTTACCAAAATCTATGCCATCGAAATCCTTAAGTCTTACCAACACGTAATCATGGTCAGAAAAACAGCATGGGGAGATTGTTGAAGCTTCAACAGCGGACAGTAGGGAAGTAGAGAGGTAGAAACGATCAAGACGGGACCCGACACCAGTAGTATTCCTGCAAGATACCGCCACCAAGGCTGGAAAAAAAAAACGGAAAGAGTAAGATAAGGTAAAATCATGCATCCATTGCTTAATGATATCACTACCTCGTTGATTACTATCTTTATCACCCCCAATTGTGTCAAGCCTAGTGCTTAGGACACAATTTAAGTCCCCACCAACAACCAATAATTTATTTGTAACCAAATATTTAGACAATGACTTGAAAAATTCCACTCTATCAGCTGCAACATTAGGCGCATAAATATTCAAAAAACGTATATCTTTTTCATTAATTGTGACATCTAATAAAATGGAGCGCCATCAATATCAAAATGAAATTGAGTAACCACAAAAGTAACATTATTGTTTATTATTATTCCAACTCCTCTACTTCTGTTTGTCCCGAAAACCCAAACCCCTTTTCCATTAAATTTCGATACATATAACTTGGCTACATTTAGGTTATAAATGTGAGTTTCTTGAATAAATAAAATATCTATACCAGAATTAAATTTCTGTGATAAGACATTACATTTTTGTGGATTATCCAACAACCCATTGCAATTTATTTCATACTACAAACCATGACACGAAAAAATACAATTTACTCCTCTTAGAGGATAGATCTACGCGTCTATGTTGAGTCCATCGATCAGTTTCACTGTCCAAGGGCATTGCTTTGGTCGTTAGCATAGGAATCTATCTACGTCATATCCCCACCACCAGCCTCACTCTCAATATCTGTCTGTAAACCAAGCTGTTCAGAAGCAGATTTAGCAAGTTGTACACTTTCTATTGAAGCATGTCTACTAGGAGTCTTTCATTGTTTTACAGATTTAGATCTTCTCACCGACCTACTCTTCCTCTTAATAGGCTGAGATTGACTTGAGTCACTGTCTCTCACCATACCTCTCAAGTGCAGCCCTATCCGATTCATGCAGACTACGTTCTTGAGTATTCCTACCCTGGTCTGATACACTATCTGTATTGGATCTGCAACTGTACTTCCTTCAGTGACTGACTTCTGCAAACTGGAACCTTGATTTAGCCTCTTTATTGCTCTCTGTCTCATCCTGTTCGTCAGCATTAAGATCTAAACCTACATTCTGCTTACCAAAAACTTGACAGCAACAACTGTGCCCGCTTTATCACCTTCCTCACGCGATAAAGGAGGGAAGTCAGATTTCCCATATAACTCCTCATCAGACCACATTCCGGCTGTTACACCACTATGACTATCAGTATCCATGTTATTGGTTGAAACTGGTACCTGAGACCCCCATGCAGATCTATTTGATTGCCTTTTCCTATCCTTGTACAAAAACTGCACATGTGACCTTTATAACCACATCGTAGACACATATGAGGTCTGCCTTTCACAGCTATCAGCATCGTCATACCATCACCCAACTTGACAACACGAGGAAAAGAATCCAAATCTCCTTGTTTCAACTTCAAATGAATTGTTCTCACACCAGATCTCACCAAAGAGCCATTTAGCCTGATTTCATCCCTGCTTATGGACATAACCTCTCCAAAGCTACTGAAGAAAACTCCAATAAATGAAACCTTGACATCTTCATGCAACCAGTGAACCTTTATGGTGTACCTTCTCCTCCTATGTCACAAATGTCATGGAACCATTGTTATATGGTAACGGACCTGCATCAACAAGAAGTCTGGCTTTACGCTTGTCTTTAAACATTATATAGAGCCACCTTGATTTGTGTTCCATATTGAATCAATATGTTTGGAGTCAATTCCAGGAATGGCCTTATGCAAACATTCAAACGGTGTTTCACGAGTAAAAGGTCTCACCTTGGTCTCTACTCTTACTGTGCAATCATATAAGGCTTCACTGTGGAACTTCCTGTCAACTGGCTGATATACTGGCGCTGATGCGAAAGCCATGATGAAAATATGGAATCCAAATGGGGGATGACCACTGAAGGTCCACGCGCCCACCCGTAGACCTGAGAGTGAAAAACGTCGAGTCAATACAAAGTCACAACGTTAACATAAAACGGTACACAAACTATGTTCACCTCAGGATTCCAAGTCTTGATGATGCTGCAGGTCCACTTCAAGAACAGCTACTACACGTCGATGTGTGCCAAAAGGAGACTACATTACCCATAATTTTAGCCAACTGAGGTGTCCTTTAACAGTCATTTTTTCTCTTATTGAATTCAACGTTTGTTCCAAGATTCTACTTCAACACTTCACATGACGCAGTTTTGTTACCTTCAATTTGTGGAAACAGTGTTTGTTGTTTAGGAGTAATTTTCAAATATTACTCCAGGAAGCGTACATTATACAAACTTGTACCGAACTGAGGTGTTTGTTACCAATCATGTTGTCTTAATTAACTGAACGTTAGTTTCAAGATTCTATTTCAACACTTTAGGTGACACAATTTTGTCAACTTCAATTTGTGGAAACATTATTTGTTGTTTAGGAGTAATTTTCAATTATTACTCTAAGGAGCGTACATTACAGAGAAATTCACCCACTTCAGGTGTCTGTTAAAACTCATGTTGTCGTAATTGAAGGTTAGTTTCAAGATTCTATTTCAACACTTTACATGACGCAATTTTGTGACCTTCAATTTTTGGAAACATTATTTGTTGTTTAGCAGGAATTTTGAATTATTAATCTCAAGAGCATACAGAGAAATTCATCAAATTCAGGTGTCTTTTAAAACTCATGTTGTCTTAATTAACTGAAAGTTAGTTTCAACAGTGAATTTCAACACTTTGCATGACGCAGTTTTGTCACATTCAATTTGTGGAAACGTTATTTATAGTTTAGCATGAATTTTTAAACATTACTATAAGGAGCCTACATCAAACAGAATTTCACCTAACTCAGGTGTCTTTTAAAACTCATGTTGTCTTAAGTAATTGAACGTTAGTTTCAAGATTGTATGTCAACATTTTACATGACGCAATTTTGTGACCTTCAGTTTGTGGAAACATTTTTGTTAGGAGTAATTTTTAATTATTACTGTAAGGAGCCTATATTACAGAGAAATTCACCAAATGCAGGTGTCTTTTAAAACTCATGTTGTGTTAATTAATTGAAAGTTAGTTTCAAGATTCTATTTCAACATTTTACATGAAGCAATTTTGTGACCTTCAATTTTTGGAAACATTATTTGTTGTTTAGGAGTAACTTTGAATTATTAATCTAAAGAACATACAGAGACATTCATCAAATTCAGGTGTATTTTAAAACTCATGTTGACTTAATTAACTGCACTTTAGTTTCAAGATTCTATTTCAACTCTTTAGGTGATGCAAATTTGTGACCTTCACTTTCTGGAAACATTATTTGAGGTTTAGGAGTAATTTCCAATTATTACTCTAAGGAGCGTACATTACAGAGAAATTCATCAAATTCAGGTGTCTTTTAAAACTCATGTTGTCTTAATTAACTGAAAGTTAGTTTCAACAGTGAATTTCAACACTTTGCATGACGCAGTTTTGTCACCTTCAATTTGTGGAAACATTATTTGTTGTTTAGCAGGAATTTTTAAACACTACTATAAGAACCTACATTATACAGAATTTCACCCAACTCTGGTGTCTTTAATAACCCATGTTGTCTGAATGAATTGAACGTTAGTTTCAAGATTCTGTTTCAATACTTTTGGTGCCGCAATCTTGTTGCCTTCAATTTGTGGAAACGTTATTTATAGTTTAGCATGAATTTTTAAACATTACTATAAGGAGCCTACATCAAACAGAATTTCACCTAACTCAGGTGTCTTTTAAAACTCATGTTGTCATAAGTAATTGAACGTTAGTTTCAAGATTGTATGTCAACATTTTACATGACGCAATTTTGTGACCTTCAATTTGTGGAAACATTTTTGTTAGGAGTAATTTTTAATTATTACTGTAAGGAGCCTATATTACAGAGAAATTCACCAAATTCAGGTGTCTTTTAAAACTCATGTTGTCTTAATTAATTGAACGTTAGTTTCAAGATTCTATTTCAAAACTTTACATCACGCAATTTTCTCACCTTAAATTTGTGGAAACATTATTTGCTGTTTAGCAGGAATTTTGAAATAGTACTGTAAGGAGCCTATATTATACAGAATTTCACCCAATTCAGGTGTCTTTTCAAACTCATGTTGTCTTAATTAATTGAAGGTTAGTTTCAAGATTCTATTTCAACACTTTACTTGACGCAATTTTGTCACCTTAAATTTGTGGAAACATTATTTGTGGTTTATTACAGAGAAATTCATCAAATTCAGGTGTCTTTCAAAACTCATGTTGTCTTAATTAATTCGACGTTAGTTTCAAGATTGTATTTCAGCAGTTTTGTGAACGAAATCTTGTCACCTTCATCTTGTGGAAACATTATTTGTTGTTTAGCAGGACTTTTACAACATTACTTTGAGGAGCATATATTATACAGAATTTCATCCAACTCCGGTGTCTTTTAAAACTCATGTTGTCTGAATGAATTGAACGTTAGTTTCAAGATTCTGTTTCAATACTTTTGGTGCCGCAATCTTGTTGCCTTCAATTTGTGGAAACGTTATTTATAGTTTAGCATGAATTTTTAAACATTACTATAAGGAGCCTACATCAAACAGAATTTCACCTAACTCAGGTGTCTTTTAAAACTCATGTTGTCATAAGTAATTGAACGTTAGTTTCAAGATTGTATGTCAACATTTTACATGACGCAATTTTGTGACCTTCAATTTGTGGAAACATTTTTGTTAGGAGTAATTTTTAATTATTACTGTAAGGAGCCTATATTACAGAGAAATTCACCAAATTCAGGTGTCTTTTAAAACTCATGTTGTCTTAATTAATTGAACGTTAGTTTCAAGATTCTATTTCAAAACTTTACATCACGCAATTTTCTCACCTTAAATTTGTGGAAACATTATTTGCTGTTTAGCAGGAATTTTGAAATAGTACTGTAAGGAGCCTATATTATACAGAATTTCACCCAATTCAGGTGTCTTTTCAAACTCATGTTGTCTTAATTAATTGAAGGTTAGTTTCAAGATTCTATTTCAACACTTTACTTGACGCAATTTTGTCACCTTAAATTTGTGGAAACATTATTTATGGTTTATTACAGAGAAATTCATCAAATTCAGGTGTCTTTCAAAACTCATGTTGTCTTAATTAATTCGACGTTAGTTTCAAGATTGTATTTCAGCAGTTTTGTGAACGAAATCTTGTCACCTTCATCTTGTGGAAACATTATTTGTTGTTTAGCAGGACTTTTACAACATTACTTTGAGGAGCATATATTATACAGAATTTCATCCAACTCCGGTGTCTTTTAAAACTCATGTTGTCTTAATGAATTGAACGTTAGTTTCAAGATTCTATTTCAACACTTTACTTGACGCAATTTTCTCACCTTCTGTTTGTGGAAACATTATTTGCTGTTTAGGAATAATTTTATTTATTATACTAAGGATCCTACATTATACAGAATTTCATCCAACTCCGGTGTCTTTTCAAACTCATGTTGTCTTAATTAATTGAACGTTAGTTTTAAGATTCTATTTCAACACTTTACATGACGCAATTTTGTCACCTTAAATTTGTGGAAACATTATTTGTGGTTTATTATTAATTTTCAAGTACTGCTCTAAGGAGCTTACATTACAGAGAAATTCATCAAATTGAGGTGTCTTTTAAAACTCATGTTGTCTTAATTAATTGAACGTGAGTTTCAAGATTCTATTTCAAAACTTTACATGGCTCAATTTTCTCACCTTCTATTTGTGGAAACATTATTTCTTGTTTAGCAGGAATTTTGAAACATTACTGTAAGGAGCCGATATTATACAGAATTTCATCCAACTCAGGTGTCTTTTAAAACTCATGTTGTGTTAATTAATTGAAGGTTAGTTTTAAGATTGTATGTGAACACTTTATATTACGCAATGATGTGACCTGGAATTTATGGAAACTTTTTTTTTAGGAGTAATTTTTAATTATTACTGTAAGTAGCCTATATTGCAGAGAAATCCATCAAATTCAGGTGTCTTTTAAAACTCATGTTGACTTAATTAACTGCACTTTAGTTTCAAGATTCTATTTCAACTCTTTAGGTGACGCAAATTTGTGACCTTCACTTTCTGGAAACATTATTTGAGGTTTAGGAGTAATTTCCAATTATTACTCTAAGGAGCGTACATTACAGAGAAATTCATCAAATTCAGGTGTCTTTTAAAACTCATGTTGTCTTAATTAACTGAAAGTTAGTTTCAACAGTGAATTTCAACACTTTGCATGACGCAGTTTTGTCACCTTCAATTTGTGGAAACATTATTTGTTGTTTAGCAGGAATTTTTAAACACTACTATAAGAACCTACATTATACAGAATTTCACCCAACTCTGGTGTCTTTAATAACCCATGTTGTCTGAATGAATTGAACGTTAGTTTCAAGATTCTGTTTCAATACTTTTGGTGCCGCAATCTTGTTGCCTTCAATTTGTGGAAACGTTATTTATAGTTTAGCATGAATTTTTAAACATTACTATAAGGAGCCTACATCAAACAGAATTTCACCTAACTCAGGTGTCTTTTAAAACTCATGTTGTCATAAGTAATTGAACGTTAGTTTCAAGACGTCAACATTTTACATGACGCAATTTTGTGACCTTCAATTTGTGGAAACATTTTTGTTAGGAGTAATTTTTAATTATTACTGTAAGGAGCCTATATTACAGAGAAATTCACCAAATTCAGGTGTCTTTTAAAACTCATGTTGTCTTAATTAATTGAACGTTAGTTTCAAGATTCTATTTCAAAACTTTACATCACGCAATTTTCTCACCTTAAATTTGTGGAAACATTATTTGCTGTTTAGCAGGAATTTTGAAATAGTACTGTAAGGAGCCTATATTATACAGAATTTCACCCAATTCAGGTGTCTTTTCAAACTCATGTTGTCTTAATTAATTGAAGGTTAGTTTCAAGATTCTATTTCAACACTTTACTTGACGCAATTTTGTCACCTTAAATTTGTGGAAACATTATTTGTGGTTTATTACAGAGAAATTCATCAAATTCAGGTGTCTTTCAAAACTCATGTTGTCTTAATTAATTCGACGTTAGTTTCAAGATTGTATTTCAGCAGTTTTGTGAACGAAATCTTGTCACCTTCATCTTGTGGAAACATTATTTGTTGTTTAGCAGGACTTTTACAACATTACTTTGAGGAGCATATATTATACAGAATTTCATCCAACTCCGGTGTCTTTTAAAACTCATGTTGTCTTAATGAATTGAACGTTAGTTTCAAGATTCTATTTCAACACTTTACTTGACGCAATTTTCTCACCTTCTGTTTGTGGAAACATTATTTGCTGTTTAGGAATAATTTTATTTATTATACTAAGGATCCTACATTATACAGAATTTCATCCAACTCCGGTGTCTTTTCAAACTCATGTTGTCTTAATTAATTGAACGTTAGTTTTAAGATTCTATTTCAACACTTTACATGACGCAATTTTGTCACCTTAAATTTGTGGAAACATTATTTGTGGTTTATTATTAATTTTCAAGTACTGCTCTAAGGAGCTTACATTACAGAGAAATTCATCAAATTGAGGTGTCTTTTAAAACTCATGTTGTCTTAATTAATTGAACGTGAGTTTCAAGATTCTATTTCAAAACTTTACATGGCTCAATTTTCTCACCTTCTATTTGTGGAAACATTATTTCTTGTTTAGCAGGAATTTTGAAACATTACTGTAAGGAGCCGATATTATACAGAATTTCATCCAACTCAGGTGTCTTTTAAAACTCATGTTGTGTTAATTAATTGAAGGTTAGTTTTAAGATTGTATGTGAACACTTTATATTACGCAATGATGTGACCTGGAATTTATGGAAACTTTTTTTTTAGGAGTAATTTTTAATTATTACTGTAAGTAGCCTATATTGCAGAGAAATCCATCAAATTCAGGTGTCTTTTAAAACTCATGTTGACTTAATTAACTGCACTTTAGTTTCAAGATTCTATTTCAACTCTTTAGGTGACGCAAATTTGTGACCTTCACTTCCTGGAAACATTATTTGAGGTTTAGGAGTAATTTCCAATTATTACTCTAAGGAGCGTACATTACAGAGAAATTCATCAAATTCAGGTGTCTTTTAAAACTCATGTTGTCTTAATTAACTGAAAGTTAGTTTCAACAGTGAATTTCAACACTTTGCATGACGCAGTTTTGTCACCTTCAATTTGTGGAAACATTATTTGTTGTTTAGCAGGAATTTTTAAACATTACTATAAGAACCTACATTATACAGAAATTCACCCAACTCTGGTGTCTTTAAAAACTCATGTTGTCTGAGTGAATTGAACGTTAGTTTCAACATTCTGTTTCAATACTTTTGGTGCCGCAATCTTGTTGCCTTCAATTTGTGGAAACGTTATTTATAGTTTAGCATGATTTTTAAACATTACTATAAGGAGCCTACATCAAACAGAATTTCACCTAACTCAGGTGTCTTTTAAAACTCATGTTGTCATAAGTAATTGAACGTTAGTTTCAAGATTGTATGTCAACATTTTACATGACGCAATTTTGTGACCTTCAATTTGTGGAAACATTTTTGTTAGGAGTAATTTTTAATTATTACTGTAAGGAGCCTATATTACAGAGAAATTCACCAAATTCAGGTGTCTTTTAAAACTCATGTTGTCTTAATTAATTGAACGTTAGTTTCAAGATTCTATTTCAAAACTTTACATCACGCAATTTTCTCACCTTAAATTTGTGGAAACATTATTTGCTGTTTAGCAGGAATTTTGAAATAGTACAGTAAGGAGCCTATATTATACAGAATTTCACCCAATTCAGGTGTCTTTTAAAACTCATGTTGTCTTAATTAATTGAAGGTTAGTTTCAAGATTCTATTTCAACACTTTACTTTACGCAATTTTCTCACCTTCTGTTTGTGGAAACATTATTTGCTGTTTAGGAATAATTTTATTTATTATACTAAGGATCCTACATTATACAGAATTTCATCCAACTCCGGTGTCTTTTCAAACTCATGTTGTCTTAATTAATTGAACGTTAGTTTTAAGATTCTATTTCAACACTTTACATGACGCAATTTTGTCACCTTAAATTTGTGGAAACATTATTTGTGGTTTATTATTAATTTTCAAGTACTGCTCTAAGGAGCTTACATTACAGAGAAATTCATGAAATTGAGGTGTCTTTTCAAACTCATGTTGTCTTAATTAATTGAACGTTAGTTTCAAGATTCTATTTCAAAACTTTACATGGCGCAATTTTCTCACCTTCTATTTGTGGAAACATTATTTCTTGTTTAGCAGGAATTTTGAAACATTACTGTAAGGAGCCGATATTATACAGAATTTCATCCAACTCAGGTGTCTTTTAAAACTCATGTTGTGTTAATTAATTGAAGGTTAGTTTTAAGATTGTATGTGAACACTTTATAGGACGCAATGATGTGACCTGGAATTTATGGAAACTTTTTTTTTTAGGAGTAATTTTTAATTATTACTGTAAGTAGCCTATATTGCAGAGAAATCCATCAAATTCAGGTGTCTTTTAAAACTGATGTTGTCTTAATGTGAGTGAGTGAGTTAATATTTAACGTCACATCAGCAATATTGCAGCCATAACGTGACGAGAACGAGTAATTATGAAAATACAAATGAATTAATAGCACATACATTGTAGAACCCTGTCGACAAAGGACAGTAAAACTAACTAGGATATCACAGAGTAGAATGTAAAACTAGTGAATAGACCTAAACAATGTATCTATACAGGACAGTACAATATAAAAATGAGCTATAGGTTGCCAACAACAGAAGGTAGATCACCATACCAAGGACCATGGGGACTTACAGTACATTTGCTTCCTGTATGGACCCTAGTTGGATTTACATCTTCCCTTCAGCTGTTAGCAATTTAGACAAATCTAGCCATAAACTAAAAACACACTTATTCTACGATTAAAAGGATGGAAACTTAAATTTACTTCAAATGGTTTTGGACTTATGTACCCTCTCAGGAGGACAATTATTTTACGGTACTTCAATCCCCTTCAAGGGTACAGGCACTAACGGTTTGAGTCACTAATTTAATCTTCCAATTATGAAGTATTTATCTATTTACAGTTCAGTTAATAAATCTAATTCCTTTAAAAATGCAATAATTAAACATTGCTAAAAAGATGGACATGCTTGACTGTGATTCTTTCATCACAAGGGATGCAGAACGGAGGATCCTCACCTTTGAAAAGGTATTCATGAGTATATGCCGTATGGCCAATACGACATCGCCGCATAATGACCTCCTGAAATCTGGATTGACAACCGAAGTGGGTATAACCAATATAAGGTTTTATTGCATGTAATTTATTTACACCCACTTGGGTGTCCCACCTCTTTTACATCAGATCTCGGATATACGATCTAATTGTAGCTTTATAATCAGAGTTTGGGACAAGAAGTGGAGTCACGGATTTTTTGAGTGCTGCCTTGGCAGCAAGATCGGCCATTGTGTTGCCAGAAATGCCTACATGACTGGGTAGCCAACAAAAGACGATGTCGTTTTGGCCAGTAGCAAGATTATTATACAATTCAATTATTTCTATTAAAAGTGGATGTTTACATGTCAGGTTTTTGATTGCCTGGAGGCAAGAAAGAGAATCAGAATAGATAATATACTGTTTATCTCTGGGATGTCTTTCAATATATTTAAGAGCAGTTAATATAGCGTTTGCTTCCTCTGTGAAAATAGAACTATCATCTGGTAATCCGAAAGATATTGTTCTGGATCCAATGACAGTGGCACAAGCCACTGCGTCACCATCCTTGGACCCATCTGTAAATAAAGATTTGTATGTTTTATACTTACTTTTTAATTGATTATATTCTTGTTTATATTGTAACCCATTTGTTTCTGATTTTTTTAAAAACTTGTCAGTGTTAGGTCAACTTCGGGTCTAACAAACTGCGAAGGTGGAGACGAAAGTAGACGGGAAGGAGATATATTGCTAGCTCAATGCCGCAAGCAGACAGAAAATGTTTCACTCTAAGTCCCAGAGGCGGAACAAGAGAAGACTTTTTATTGTGCATATCCTCATAAAGAGGATTAAAAACACAGTTAAATGCAGGGTTGGCCTCATTAGAATACAGTTTTGTTATATACTGTAAGGAGAGTTTTATACGTCGTTGAGTCAGAGATGGCTCATCGGTCTCGACGTAAAAACTGTCAATAGGAGAACTTCTAAATGACCCAAGACATAGTCTTAGACCTTGATGGTGGATAGAATCAAGTAGTTTGAGGTTGCTTTTACAGGCTCCACCATAAACGATGGAGCCGTAATCAAGTTTCGAACGGATGAGAGATCTGTAGAAGTGGAGTAGGGTAGTTTGGTCTCCTCCCCACTTTGAATTGGAAACAACTTTTAACAGATCAAGTGCCTTCAGGCATTTAGTTTTAAGGGATTTAAAGTGGGGTAGAAAAGTTAGATGTGAGTCGAAAATAAGACCCAAGAACTTGGCCTCCTTTACTACTTTGATGGGAGTGCCATTTAAAAATAGTTCTGGATCTTTATGCGGTTTATACTTTCTGCAGAAATGCAAACAATTTGTTTTTGTTATAGAAAATTTAAACCCGTTTTCAAGTGACCATTTTTCAATTTTATTGAGACAAATTTGTAATTGCCTCTCTATTGTATGCATATTTCTACCTCTACAAGAAACTTTAAAATCATCCACAAATAGTGATCCATCTACGGAATCACTTAAAACCTTAGAAAGACTATTGATTTTACTAAATAAAGTCACAGACAAAATACTGCCTTGTGGAACACCCTGATCTGAGGAAAATAGTCTGAGAGGGTTGATCCCACACGTACTTGAAACTGTCTGTCATTTAAAAAATTGGATATAAACTGAGGCAAGCGACCTCTCAACCCAAAAGAATATAAATCTTTCAAAATACCATGCTTCCAAGTAGTATCATATGCTTTTTCGAGATAAAAAAAGATTGATACTGCATGTTGTTTTTTAATGAAAGAATTTTTTAGAAATGATTCCAACCGAACCAAGTGGTCAGTTGTGCTTCAGTTTTTACAAAAACCATATTCTATATCAGTAATCAGATTGTTGGTTTCCAAAAACCAAACTAAGCGATTATTTACCATTCGCTCCATGGTTTTGCAAACACAGCTAGTTAAGGAAATAGGTCGGTAATTTGATGGATCTGTATGATCCCTCCCAGGCTTTGGAATAGGAACAACTATGGCATTTCGCCATGAAGGGGGAAAATGTTGTGTTATCCTAATATGGTCAAAAATGCCAAGTAGCGTTTCGATACATGATTCAGGCAAGTGTTTTAAGAGTTGGTAATGGATACCATCAGGTCCTGTTGCAGTATCGTGAGCCTGCGATAGCGCAGTATGAAGTTCATGTAAAGAAAATACCTCATTATAATCTTCACCATTATCAGATTAAAAATTTACTGGTTTCTTCTCTTGGTGTGTTTGATAAGTCTGGAATTTTGGATGATAATGTGAGGAGGACGAATGTTTAGCCAAAGTTTCACCCAACTTGTTTGCAATATCAGATTTTTCAGTTAGTATGTTATTATCATTTTTGAGATGCTGAATACTACTGGATTTGGAACCCTTGCCTTTACTTTTTTGCATCATATTCCATACCCTTGACATAGGAGTACGGGAATTTATTTTGGAAACGTAATTTTTCCAAGTATGACGTTTAATGTGTTTAAACGTTCGTCGAGCTTTAGCGTAACTGATTTTTACATTATTTAAGTTATGAACAGTGGGATGAAGACGAAAATATTTCTCTGCTTTCTTCCTCTTTTTCCAAGCCTGTTTGCATTCATCATTGGTTTACCGATGTGCGGATTTACAGAGGACTTAGCAATAGTTTCATCAGCTATATGTTTTAGTTTGTCTGAGAACATTTTAATTGGATCAGGGACATCCATGAAAAGGTTTGGTTTAAGTTCCATAAGGCAGGTGGCCTGAAATAATGGCCAACTGGCCTTTGAAAAATTCCATCTTGTTACAGGCGGATCATCGGAAGGGTTAATTTGTGTAAGTACTGTAGGAAAATGGTCACTACCACAAAGATCATTATGGACTGACCATTCAAACTCATTATAAACGTTTGAATCAGTGAGTGACAGGTCTAAAGACGAATATGTTCCCGTTGCAGGATGCAAATACGTGTCAGAGCCATCATTGAATATACATAAATTATTATCAGATATAAACTCTTCAGGAACCTTCCCTTTACTGGTGGTATCAGGACTTCCCCATAATGGGTTATGTCCATTGAGATCACCCATTATAATACAGGGTTTTGGAAATTGGTCATACAAATCTTGAAGATCATTCTGATGGAGAATGGAAGAAGGGGAGATATACAAGGAACAAAGAGTAAGAGTTATATGTAAAGTAAGACGAACAGCAACAGCCTGAAGATTGGTTTTAAGAGGAACAGGGTTATGAATAGTAACATGTCTCACCAATATGGAAGAACCACCAGTGGCTTTGTCACCAGGGGGTGACAAAGAATGATAAGAATGGTATTTACGCAATTCGAACTTATCAGTATGTTTCAAGTACGTTTCTTGAAAACTAAATGCTGATGGTTTATAATCCTGTGCTAGTAATTGTACTTCATTAAAATTGGTCCTAAGTCCTCTGCAATTCCATTGGATTAAGGAATTATTGTTCATTTAATAGCAGGTGGTAGTACTGGGGACCGACTTTTCCCCTTCCGAGGCGAACTGCTTCTATTCCGCGCACGGGGATGAGGAGAGACGTCCATGTCTTCTAAAAGTTGAAACTTGTTATAGACCTGTACAGGATCACGTGATCCCTTTTGTACTCGATCAGATTTTTGTCTATAATCTACTTTATGACAAGGATTTTTCACTGCAGGAGATATTGTTTGTGATTCAGTCTGGCAAGCTGATGTGGCATGATTCTTATCACCAGCAGAATCTGATGTACTTAAAGTTTGTTTGTCAGCTTTAACCCAGGTGATATCTGTCTGACATGAAACAGACAGCACAGATTTAGCATGAGGGCGAGCAACGACAGCAGAGTATGTTATACTTGATGACTGAGGCGAGGCTGCATTTACTAAACGTTTTGCCTCATGATAGGTGACATTCTGTTGAGTTTTGATTTTGATAATTACATATTCACGTTTCCATATTTCACATGACTTTGATGAAGACATATGGTCTCCCAGACAATTAACACATTTTGGGGAAGACAAACAGTCAGAACCTTCATGATCTTCTTCACCACATCTGTGGCATGTTTCACGATTCCTGCAAGATTGGGCACCGTGACCAAACTTTTGACACTTGTAACAACGAAGTGGATTGGAATATATTGCTCCACTTCGATATTACAATATCCAGCTTGGATATACTTTGGATGTTTCGGTTGTGAAAAAGAACTCAAATAAGTATTTGTATTGAAAGTTTCTCCATTTGTCTTAAAAGTGAATCGTTTGACATGAGTGACTCCTTGATTTTGTAGTTCAGTGGCGATTTCTGTTTCACTCATGTGGGCAAGCCACCGGTCTCTGTCTCTCAAGATGCCTTTGCTGCTGTTCAAAGACTTATGGGGAGAAACAGATACTGCAGTATTTGCAAGCTGTTTTGTACCAATGAGGGTAGCTGATTGTTTCACTGTTTTACACTCTATGGGGAGAAACCCAGATCTAATTTTTGTAACAGCTTGGACATCCCCAACAAGTCCATAAATTGATTTTGATGTGGCAAATGGATTGAGTTTTAGAGGTTCACCGTCAGTAGAAGATACAACCAAACATCTAGTCCATGTATCCGGTAATCTGTTTGTAGCACTGTCCTCGTCCGAGGACAAACACTCATCAAGTGCTCGTTTATGTTTTTTGGGTTGAGTCATGGTTAATAATAGAAAGTTCACCATCCCAGCTCCCCACCCTCCACCGAGTATCACATGGACAATGCTATATACCAGTGGCTCTCCGACTGGCAGCACCAAGGATACTGGAATGGTATACCCCAGCAGAAGACTAATTGAAAATTAATCGATCCACCAGACTGGCCCATGAGCCACCGCCTTCTGGGCATAAGACTCTAGGCAAAGTTCATAACGTCAGTTTTCAAATCTAAAAGTTATATATGAATGAAAAAGCCAAGGCTAAAATTGAAACAGTACATCAAATCTGTGCAATTACATAAATAATCCACGCACAGGGCTTGGCATGACCAGCCGATTGGTCGAACCGGGCCCATTCGACCACCCGTCTAGGCGAAGTCAGGGCCAAAGTGGTGTATTGAGCAACAGGAACACGGTTACAGGTCCCTATTGCCCTCAACCACCAGGATCCCCTCCTCCGCCGACACAGGGCCGAAACCCATAGCAAACGGGTTGGTGGACCAAATATCCCCCCGGGTCCACTCCGGGGGTGTCGGCAAGCTCTTAGCGTTACCCAGCACCCACCACGAGGAGGTGGGTTCTCTTAATGAATTGAACGTTAGTTTCAAGATTGTATTTCAACAGTTTTGTGAACGAAATCTTGTCACCTTCAAGTTGTGGAAACATTATTTGTTGTTTAGCAGGAGCTTTAAAACATTACTTTAAGGAGCATCCATTATACAGAATTTCATCCAACTCCGGTGTCTTTTAAAACTCATGTTGTCTTAATTAATTGAACTTTAATTTCAAGATTCTATTTCAACTCTTTACATGATGCAGTTTTGTCACCTTCATATTGTGGAAATAGTATTTGTTGTTTAGCAGGAGTTTTAAAACATTACTTTGAGGAGCATATATTATACAGAATTTAATCTAACTCCGGTGTCTTTTAAAACTCATGTTGTCTTAATTAATTGAACGTTAGTTTCAAGATTCTATTTCAAAACTTTACATCACGCAATTTTCTCACCTTCTATTTGTGGAAACATTATTTGCTGTTTAGTAGGAATTTTGAAATAGTACTGTAAGGAGCCTATATTATACAGAATTTCATCCAACTCCGGTGTCTTTTCAAACTCATGTTGTCTAAATTAATTGAAGGTTAGTTTCAAGATTCTATTTCAACACTTTACTTGACGCAATTTTGTCACCTTAAATTTGTGGAAACATTATTTGTGGTTTATTATTAATTTTCAAGTACTGCTCTAAGGAGCGTACAGTACAGAGAAATTCATCAAATTCAGGTGTCTTTCAAAACTCATGTTGTCTTAATTAATTCGACGTTAGTTTCAAGATTGTATTTCAGCAGTTTTGTGAACGAAATCTTGTCACCTTCATCTTGTGGAAACATTATTTGTTGTTTAGCAGGACTTTTAAAACATTACTTTGAGGAGCATATATTATACAGAATTTCATCCAACTCCGGTGTCTTTTAAAACTCATGTTGTCTTAATGAATTGAACGTTAGTTTCAAGATTCTATTTCAACACTTTACATGGCGCAGTTTTGTCACCTTCCATTTGTGGAAACATTATTTGTTGTTTAGCAGGAATTTTTAAACATTGCTGTTAGGGTGAGTGAGTGAGTGAGTGAGTTAATATTTAACGTTACATCGGCAATATCTCAGCCATATCGTGACGAGAACATTTAATGCTGAAATGAAAGATATATATCTATTATAAAACCTGTCAACGAAGGACAGTAAAACAACAAGAATATCACAGATGAAAATATAAAACTAGTAACTATAGCTAAAACAATTTATCTATAGAGGACAATACAAGATAAAAATGGGCTATAGATTGCTAACAACTGAAGGTAGATCACCATACTAGGGACCATGGGGACTTACAGTACCTTTGCTACCTGCATGGACCCTAGCTGCATCCCCTCAGCCATCAGCAATTTGGGAAATCTAGCCATGCAAATAAAAAGACACTTATGCTACGATTAAAAACGTGAAAGTTTGAATTTACTCTGAATGTTTGTGGACTTACGTACCCTCTCAGGGGGACAATAGTTTTACAGTACTTCAACCCCCTTTGAGGATACAGCCACTAATTTAAACTCAAATCTGGATTGACAACCCAAGTAGGTGTAGCCAATATACGGTTTTATTTCATGTAATTTATTGATACCTACTTGAGTGTCCCACTTCTTCTGCATCAGATCACGGATATACGTTCTAATGCAATCTTTGTAATCTGAATATGGAAGAAGAAGTGGTGTCACAGATTTGTTGAGTGCTGCCTTGGCAGCAAGATGAGCTATCACATTCCCAGAAATACCTACGTGACTGGGTAACCAACAAAAGACGATGTCGTATTGGCCAGTAGCAAGAGCATTATACAGTTCAGTAATTTCAATTAAAAGTGGATGTTTACAAGAAATATTTTTAATATCCTGAAGGCAAGAAAGAGAGTCGGAATATATTATATACTGTTTACGTTTCGGGTGTCTTTGAATATATTTGAGAGCTGTTAATATGGTGTTGGCTTCTGCTGTAAAAATAGAACTATTATCTGGTAATCTAGAAGATATTGTTCTGGATCCAATGACATTAGCGCAAGCAACTGCACCACTGTCCTTGGACCCATCTGTAAATAAGGATTTATAATTGTTATATTTATGTTTCAACTGACTATATTCTTGTTTATACTGTAATTCAATCGTTTCTGATTTTTTAAATGTAGTTAATGTTAGGTCAACCTGTGGCCTAACCAACTGCCAAGGAGGAGAAGAAAGAAGACGGGAGGGAGCTATTTTGTCCAGCTCAATGCTAGAAGCAGCAAGAAATGGCTTAATTCTGAGCCCAAGAGGCGGAAGAAGGGAAGACGTTTTGTTATACAAATCCTCATAGAGAGGATTAAAGACACAATTAAATGCGGGATTAGACTCATTAGGTGCTAATTTTGTAATGTATTGTAAAGATAGTTTGATACGACGCAAGTTGAGAGAAGGCTCATCAGCTTCGACGTATAGACTGTCAATAGGAGAGATTCTAAAAGAACCAAGACAAAGTCTTAGGCCTTGGTGGTGAAGAGGATCAAGTAGTTTTAGGTTGCTTTCACAAGCTCCACCATATACGATGGAGCCGTAATCAAGTTTAGATCGCACCAGTGATCTACATAAGTGAAGGAGGGTAGTTGGATCACCTCCCCATTTTGAATTTGAAACAACCTTTAATAAATCGAGTGCCTTCAGGCATTTGGCTTTAAGGGATTGAATATGCGGCAAAAAGGTCAAATGGGAGTCGAAAATAAGTCCCAAGAACTTGGCCTCCTTGACCACTTTGATAGGGCTACCACTGAGATATAGTTCTGGGTCATTATGGGGTTTGTATTTACGACAGAAGTGTATACAATTGGTTTTTGATTTAGAAAATTTAAAGCCGTTTTCAAGACACCATTTATCTATTTTGTTTAAACATCGCTGCAGTTGCCGTTCAATAGTATGCATATTTTTACCACGGCAAGAAATATTAAAATCATCCACAAATATAGATCCATCTATTAAATCGTTTAAAACTTGAGATAGACTGTTGATCGTGATGCTAAAAAGAGTGACTGACAAAATACTGCCTTGTGGAACACCTTGATCCTGATTGTAATGATCAGACAGGGTAGAACCCACACGGACTTGAAATTGCCTGTTATTTAAAAAGTTGGCTATGAATTCAGGCAAGCGACCTCGCAAACCGAAATCATGTAAATCTCTTAAAATGCCATATTTCCAAGTTGTGTCATATGCTTCTTCGAGGTCAAAAAAGATTGACACAGCATGTTGTTTATTAATCAGCGCGTTTTTAACAAATGATTCTAAACGCACTAAGTGATCGATTGTACTTCTGTTTTTACGGAAACCACATTGTATGTCAGTTATAAGGTTATTGGTTTCCAAGAACCAAACAAGTCGATTATTTATCATGCGTTCCATGGTCTTGCAAACACAGCTAGTTAGTGAAATAGGTCGATAATTGGACGGATCCGTATGATCACGTCCCGGTTTAGGTATTGGTACAACTATGGCGTCACGCCATGAGGGAGGAAAGTTACCCGATGTCCAAATCTCATCAAAAATATTTAGAAGAGTTTCTAGGCAGGATTCTGGTAAGTGCTTCAGGAGTTGATAATGTATGTTATCAGCTCCTGTAGCAGTATCATGAGCTTGATCAAGAGCAGTATGGAGCTCATGAATAGAAAAAGTTTACTTATAATCTTCCCCATTATCTGAGTTTAAATGTTGTTTTTGATATTGCTGGAAGTTTGGTACATAATTAGAAGAGGAAGAATGTTTAGCATGGGTTTCACCCAGTTTATTCGCAATATCTGATTTATCAGTAAGCAATTGATCTCCATGTTTAAGATGATGGACAGTAGATTTAGTACCTTTACCTTTGATTTTCTGGACCATGTTCCATACCTTGGACATAGGTGTCCGAGAATTTATTTTAGATACATAATTTTGCCAAGAATGTTTGTTCTGTTTAAAAGTACGCCGTGCTTTAACATTTAAAATTTTAAATTTATTTAAATCATGCACCATAGGATGGCGACGGAAATAATGTCCTGCCTTTTTCCTTGCCTTCCTAGCTTGTTTGCACTCATCGTTGAACCATGGTTTTCTTATGTGTGGAACTGCAGAGGAATTTGGTATACACTCATCAGCTATTGAGTTCAGGTGATCAGAAAAGGATTTGATAGCATCAGGAACGTCAATAAAAGTTCAGGTGTAAGTTTTTCAGCATATAGTGTTTCATATAAAGCCGAGTTAGCCTGTTTAAAATTTCTTCTTGATGATGGAGGAACATCGGATGGAGTTACAGCTTTTAATATAGTAGGAAAATGGTCACTTCCACAGAGGTCATTGTGGACTGACCATTCGAATTCATTTAATAGTTCTGAATTTGTCAATGACAAGTCGAGAGCAGAATAAGTCCCTGTACCAGGGTGTAAGTATGTGTTGGAACCATCATTATAAATACATAAATCATTGTCAGAACAAAAGTCCTCCAACAATTTACCTTTAGTGTTTGTAGTTACACTACCCCAGAGTGGGTTGTGTCCATTTAAATCTCCCATTATAATAGAGGGCTTCGGGAGTTGGTCATATAGAGCTTGAAGATCAGTTTTCGCAAACGTTGAAGACGGCGAAATATAGAGAGAGCATAGAGAGAGCATAGCGTAAACGCTACATGTAAAGTAATTCTCACTGCAACAGCCTGCATATTAGTAATAAGTGGAACAGGACTTTGAATAACGTTTTGTTTGATTAGAATGGATGATCCGCCAGTGGCTCTATCACCCGGAGGTGAATAACAATGATATGCATTAAAATGACGAAGGTCAAATGTATCTGTTTGTTTTATATATGTCTCTTGGAGACATAACGCTGAAGGTGTAAATTCTTGGACTATTAGCTGTAATTCATGCAAATTAGTCCTCAATCCTCTGCAGTTCCACTGTACAATATTATTGGAATAAACTATCTTTTTGGGGGATTTATTGGGGATCTACCCCTTGCCTTTCTAGAGGGCGACAAGCTATGTGCCCTGTGGGGGATATTTTCGGACAGATCCATGTCCTCCAACGATCCAAATTTGTTAAACAGCTGGATTTTGTTTGTTGAACCTTTCGAGGCTCTGCCACTTTGATATTTTTGTGATGAAGATACATTTCTTGATTTCACCGGTTGTTTTGCAATGTCTTTCACATTTGTTTGAGAATCTGATTTAGATTGTGAGTGGGATTTAGATGCCTTAGATATAGATGCATCCTGAATACAGGATGAGTCTGGAAGTACTTCCGCAGTCTGAGTGGATATTTCAGGTGACAGAATCTGAGGGGAATCAGTATTTATACATGTCCAGTTGGTTTGACAGCTCATAGACATTTTGGTTATTTTGGCTGTATCAGACGTTGATCGAGATACGGAAGCATAAGTTTCAGATTTTTGCACTTGTTTTTTGGCTTCAGCAAAACTAATGTCTTGTGTAATTTTTATTTTATTGATTTCCATTTGCTGTTTCCAAACGGGACACTTTGAGAAGGAGGAGTGATTTCCTTCACAATTAGTACATTTTTTGAAAGTGCTGTTGCAGTCTTCCGTCGTGCGAGTTTTTTCGCTACAGTGAGCACATGTAACAGATGATTTACATGTATTGACACCATGGCCGTATCTTTGGCATTTAAAGCATCTTAAAGGATTAGGAATGTAAGTATCCACATTGATGTTACAGTAGCCAGCCTTTATTGATTTTGGAGCAAGTGGACACGAAAAGGAAAACAGGTATGTGTTTGTCTCAAGGGTTTCATCATTTCTACGAGTTTTGAATCGCTTAACAAAAGTGACTCCTTGATCCTTCATCTCTGACACGATATCAAATTCTGTCATATCAGCAAATAAGTGATCACGGTCTCGCACTATTCCTTTACTGGTGTTCAAAGTTCTGTGTGCTGAGACCAACACAGGAATGTTCACAAACGAGTCAATCGCCATCAGGTTCGTGGCTTGCTGCCGCTTATTACATTCAACAAGTAAAGCACCTGAACGCAAGCGTCTGATGTTTTTGACTTCACCCGCAATTCCTTGTATTCCCTTGGATACCACAAAAGGATTCAATTTCAGTGGTGTCTTATCCAGCGTATCAATTACGATAAAGCGTGGCCAGTAGTCAAATGCTTTAGTAGATCTGTGTTCAGCATCATCAAGATCAATGTCAAGTGGACGTTTTGTCTTTTTGGTAGGGGTTTGGTATTCCATGGTTAGTATTTATTGGTTCATCATCCGAGCTCCCCACCCACCAGGGAGTATCACGAGGACAATGCTAAAAACAAGTGGATCTCCAGCTTGCAGCACCAAGGATACCCGGATGATATACTCCAGCAGAAAAATTAAAGTTTAATCATTCCACCAGAATGGCCCATGAACCACCGCCTTCTGGGCATAGGACTCTAGGCAAAATTATGAAAGTGTATATTTGAAATTATGAGGGTCCAAAAATTTGCCAAAACTTGCAAGGATAAATTTTTAACATTACAAAATGTAACACTCAGGGCTTGGCGTGACCAGCCGATTGGTTGAACCGGGCCCATTCAACCACCCGTCTAGGTGAAGTTAAGGGTCGAAGGGGTGTGTTGAGCAAAGGGAACACGGTCACAGTGCTCTCAACCCCCATCGACACAGGGCCGCAACCCACGGCAAACGGGTTGGTGGACCAAATATCCCCCCGGGGCCACAACGGGGGTGTGGGCGATCTCTTGGCGTTACGCAGCACCCACCACGAGGAGGAGTCTCGCCACGGGTGCCACATTGATGTTAGGAGCCTACATTATACAGCATTTCACCAAAATCAGGTGTCTTTTAAAACTCATGTTGTCTTAATTAATTGAACGTTAGTTTCAAGATTCTATTTCAAAACTTTACATCACGCAATTTTCTCACCTTCTATTTGTGGAAACATTATTTGCTGTTTAGCAGAAATTTTGAAATAGTACTGTAAGTAGCCTATATTACACAGAAATCCATCAAATTCAGGTGTCTTTTAAAACTCATGTTGTCTTAATTAATTGAAGGTTAGTTTCAAGATTCTATTTCAAGACTTTACTTGACGCAATTTTCTCACCTTCTGTTTGTGGAAACATTATTTGTTGTTTAGGAATCATTTTATTTATTATACTAAGGATCCTACATTATACAGAATTTCATCCAACTCCGGTGTCTTTTCAAACTCATGCTGTCTTAATGAATTGAACGTTAGTTTCAAGATTCTATTTCAACACTTTATATGACGCAATTTTGTCACCTTCTATTTGTGGAAACATTATTTGTTGTTTAGCAGGAACTTCGAAACATTTCTGTAAGGAGCCTGTATTATACAGAATTTCACACAACTCAGGTGTCTTTTCAAACTCATGTTGTCTTAATTAATTGAACGCTAGTTTCAATTTCTATTTCAACACTTTACTTGACTCAATTTTGTGACTTTCAATTGGTGGAAACATTATTTGTTGTTTATTAGTAATTTTCCAGTACTTCTCTAAGGAGCGAACATTACAAAGAAATTGATGAAATTCAGGTGTCTTTTCAAACTCATGTTGTCTTGATTAATTGAACGTTAGTTTCAAGATATCATATTCCACACCTTTGAAATAGGTGCGTGAATTGATCTTGGAAACATATTTCCCCTAAGACTGACGTTTATTCTGCTTAAATGTGCGTCGAGCCTTGGCATTTAAAATTTTAACTTTATCTAAATTATGAACAGTAGGGTGTGGGCGAAAATAGTCCTATGCTTTCCTCCTACTTTTCCTGGCTTGTTTACATTCGTTATCAAACCATGGCTTACGAATGTGTGGATTTACAGAGGACTTAGGAATAGTATCATCAGCAATTTGTTTCAGTATCTCCGAAATGGACTGGATTGGATCATGAGCGTCCAGGAAAAATTCTGGTTTTAAAGTTTGAGTACAACTAGTCTGAAATAGAGGCCAATTAGCTTTAGAAAAATTCCATCTTGACGTCGACAGATCATCAGTTGGATTTATAGCAGTGATTACTGTCGGAAAATGGTCATTACCACACAGGTCACCGTGGACAGACCATGAAAATTCATTAAGTATGGTTGGATCTGTGATTGACAAATCTAGTACTGAATATGTACCCGTTGCTGGATGTAGATATGTGTTCGAACCTTCGTTAAATATGCACAAGTCATTATTAGAAACAAAATCTTTACGCATTTTACCTTTATTGTTCGTATCGTTGCTTCTCCACAGAGGATTATGTCCGTTGAGATCTCCCGTTATAACACAGTGTCCAGTCAAATGGGAATATATATCCGGAAGTTCTGATAACTGAAGAGTCGAGGATGGTGGTATGTACAAGGAAGAGAGTGTGATCGTGACGTGTAAAGTTAGTCGGACAGCAACAGCCTGAAGTTTAGTTTTAAGAGGAACAGGGCTGTGAATGATACCCTGTCTCACCAAAATTGAAGCGCCCCCGGTTGCTTTATCCCCCGGAGGTGAAAAACAGTGATACGAGTTGTACTGACGCATTTCAAACTTATCATCACGTTTAAGAAATGTTTCCTGTAGACTAAATGCTGATGGTTTTAAATCTTGAGCTAATAATTGGACTTCGTGAAAATTATTCCTAAGCCCTCTGCAATTCCACTGTACTACATTTGTAGTGTTACTCATGGCGGTTCTATTGGAGACCTCTCACGTGTACAGAGGAGGGTGTACCGTTATTTCGGTTTTTGTGAAGATGGCGTATCATTCATCACCAAAGGCTCAAACAAACCTGTACAGGAGTATCAGCAGGAGATTTCTTTGATCTACGATTTAGACGTTTTCTTTGCGATTTTGACATTTCACCTTTTGACGTTTCAACATCTATAGCTGTTTGAACAACTTCACCTGATACGTGACTAATAGTCTGAGGGGCAGACGCTGTACAAGCCCTGACTGCCAGAAGTACTATTCACATGAACAGGTTCCTCAGAAGCCATCCAGGTCAAATCAGTTTGACACGAAGTAGAGATTGTTTCTGGTCGTCGTGAGACAGCAGCAGAGTATGTCACAGTAGGAGAGGGATTATTTTGATTCTGGCTAAGGACTTTGATTTTAGCCTCCATGAAGGAAATATTTGTTTCATACTTTAATTTAAGTATCTTAGATTGCATTTGCCATTCAGGACAACATTTAGGATGAAAGATGACTGCTTCCACAATTGGCACATTTAATATAATTGCTGCTGTCAGAGTCCTGATGATGTTCACCACAACGATGACAACGAGGAGTGTTTCGACAGGACTTAGACCCGTGTCCAAACTTCTGACAGGAATAGCAGCGGAGTGGAGTGGGGATATACACCTCCACTCCGATATTGAAATAGCCGGCTTTGATTGATTTTGGCAGAGTGCACGATGAAAAGGTAAACATGTAAGTGTGGCCAGGTACAATGCTACCATCCTGCTTCTTAACAGGAAAGCGTTTCACGGAAGTTACATTCTGATCCTTACGTTCAACTACTATTTCATCCGCCAGACAATGGGCTCTATCCCTAACAATGCCTCTACTTGAGTTCAGAGTTCTATGAGCTGAGACAGCAACATTGACGTTGGTAAATTGATGTTGTTGCAATAAATTTATGGATTGGTGTCGTCGCGCACACTCAACAAGAAGTATACCTCCTCTGATGAAACGTTCTTAACCTCTCCACAAATAGATTGTATTGTCTTTGATACTAGAAATGGATTGATCTTGAGTGGTTCACCGTTGGTAGATTCAATAACTATGAATTTTGGCCAAGGTTCTTGGTGTGTTGTACCTGGAACATCTTCACTACAAGAAAGATGATCAGCCTCTAAACGTCTTTTTGTCGTTTCTCGTGGAACCAGAAAGGGTGAATGACATGGTGATGATAATAGATTCAGCACTCCCGCTCCCCACCCGCCACCGAGTGTCAACAAGGACAGTGTTGTACTGCAGTGGAACTCCAGCTTGCAAACACTAGGGACACAGGAGTGGTATACTCCAGTAAGTACGACATGAGTAGCTACATTTGTCTACCAATTCAAATGCTAGGCTGGTTCGGCTACTAACAAGAAATTGGAGACATATAGAGCACAGAGGTCGACATCACCAGATTGGCCCATGAGCCATCGCCTTCTGGCATAGGACTCTAGGCAAGTAGATATAGCAAAAAGGTATTACACACTAGACATCAAAAATGAGCAATGCCCAATAAATCAAATGTGCGAAAATACTTTCTATGCACAGGGCATGGCGTGACCAGCCGATTGATAGAATCGGGCCGATTCTACCACCCGTCTAGGTGAAGTAAATGCCGAAGTGGTGTGTTAAGCAATAGGAGCAAAATGGTTAAGTCTCCTACTGCCCTCAACCACCAGGATCCCGTCCTGGTGTGTTGGGCAAATGGAACGCAGTTAAAATCCCAACTGCTTTCAACCACCAGGATCCCGTCCTCCAACGACACGGGACGCAACCCACGGCAAACAGGTTGCCCAAGTTGGTCGCCTCTTACGACAAGCAATGGGGTACTGTGGACACATTCTGTCCCGGGCCCACAGGGGAGCACGCTTTAAGTGGCACTATTGGACGTCGGTTGAAAATGGCAGGATTTAGTGGATTTTATTCCAACCACTCACTAAGGGCGGCTACTGCATTACGTCTGTATGATTCTGGCGAACAGCTGATAGCTGAGAGGACAGGACACACGTCTGCTAATCCAAAGCTACAAGGTATGGCTAGTTGCTCTTTGTATTGTTTGTTTGCCCGTAAAATACTTTGCACTTGTGTTAAAAGTTCATCGTCGGCTGGTTCACGATAAACTGCTATATTTGACCATTAGACACTAGACAAACGGGAAAGTATACATGTATATTAGATGATAATTATTACTGAAATGCTCTCAGTTGATATGAAAGGTTGACGTCTTTGGTGTGGGATAACATTGCTCAGATTGATACAGTATAACTGAATATCGTTCTGTACACGGATGGGGGAAAAACATGTCCATGATGAATGATGCATTAATTCATTCCTTCATCGCAGGAGACTTGATGTTGGTGGCATCATTCAGAGAAAATCTAGTGAAACTACATGCCCGGCTTTGTCAACAGTAATCAGACCTACTGAGTCAGAAACGGCACCGTCGACAGGAAACGCATCAGCTTCGACCAGTACTAGCTAGAATGATGACAGCACCAGATGTGGACGCGAATTTAAACTGGTTCTGAAGGACGGCGTTGTCTCTCCGCTCACGAGTTATAGAGAAAAGCCATAATATAATCTGAGGTTATACCCACATGGGTACAACGTGTGAAGCCCATTTTCTGGTGTCCCCCGCCGTAAAATTCGGCGTAAAACTAAACTCACTCACTCTGAGGTTATATGTTGCTGACGAGAGTTAAGAACATGGAACACATTTCTTGTTGCAAGTTCTCCCTGGAACTTGTCACAAAATGGACTGTGTGCAAATCCTGTTGTACTGTGGGACGGTCACCGCTCCTCACGAACTAAGGGAGGGTAGCCATTCGATGAAAACCATGGAATGACTTAATATGCATTCTCAAACTATTGTAATGTCAAACTAAAAGTGCTTTATGGTTCAACTTCTTTATCATACAAGGTCACAACGTTTCGAGACAGATTCTAGACTGGTTGTGACCTTGTATGATAATGAAGTTGAACCATAAAGCACCTTTAGTTTGACTCCTCCAACTTCTAAATGCCTTTGAAACAACTTATTGTAATGTCGGCAAAATGATAGCACCTATGGAAATGTCAACACCGTTCACGTAACTTTGTTTTAATTTTAAATGAATTGTAGCATGTGACACACAAACTGTGTTTCTTGTTCTTCTTCCTCTATAATGTTATATTTGCCCAAGGTAAAGAGCGTCCACGTTCATCCTGTTCCCTTTCTAATTTGTAAGATCTTCCAAGTGATGTGCACCGTGTTCATTCAGCCATTCAACATTAGTAGTATAAGTAATGGTTTGTATTGTAAGTATCGCCAAGACTATGCTCTTCCAACATGGAAACGTCTCGCGTGAACCACACACGCTAACATCCCGTAACAACCAATGGCGCTCTTTTCACCCCTCACAAACCATAAACAACTAACCATTCTCGCATATCAGTTCAGACATTCACTTGCAAACACGCCATACTACACCTGTCACCACATATCAAAGAGAACGCCAGCTGAACGGAGGACATGAGCCATAGGTAATCAATCAATCAATCATTTAGGGTTGTACGTCGGCTTGTGGCTGATATGAGCTATAGGTAACCAATCAATCAATCATTTAGGTTTTCACGTCGGCTTTTGGCTGATTGACGATTTCATTATATATAGATTTGACCCATATACCTCTGTTACAGTTAATGTTGTGTTGAAAGTTTGTATGTTTTATGTTAGATTTGATGAGTTGTTTGATTTCTGTCTGAGAGATGTGAAGGGTGATGGTAGGTGATGAGTGGGTTGTTGTTAGCTTGGCTGCTGTGTGATTTCCACGTATTTTAGAGTGACTGGGGATCCATTTAAATGTAATGTTTTGGTTTATGTGTCTTAGTGAGTCGGTTTGTATGTTGTGGATGAGAGCAGGACATGAGTGCATGATGTGTATATGTTTGGAGTTGTGTGAGTCGGAAAGGGTAAGGAAGTTAGTATTGGATGGGGGTGGGGTGGTGAGTGAGTGGGTTAATATTTAACGTCACATCGGCAGTATTGCAGCCATATCGTGACGAGAACATTCTTGAAAAAAGATATTTATTTATATGGTAAAAACCTGTCGACAAAGGACAGAAAACAACTAGAATGTCACGATAAGAAATTAAACTAGCGTGAAAACTAATATCACTATTTAGACAATACAATTTGAAAACAGGCTATAGATCACCATGAGCTAAAGGTAGATCACCATACTAGAGGCCTTGGGACTAACAGTACATCTGCTACCTGCAGGGTCTCTAGCTGGATTTACATCATCCCCTCAGCTGCTGGTGATTGTATGCAAGATTAGCCCCAAATTAAAAAAGAATGACAGAAATGCTACGGCTAAACAAAAGGGAAGATTAAATCTGAGTTCAAATGTTTTGGGCCTTACATGCCCTCTCTCCCATCAACTCCCCATCGAGGATACAGCCACTAACAATCTCAGTTACTAATTCAACTGCCAATCATAAAATACTTATTTATTAACAAGTCAGACAACAAATCTAATTCTTTTCAAAATGCAATAATTAAATAAGAATTTACGTTACTAAAACTTGGGCCTTCATAGATCTTGATTTTAAATAATTGTCCCTTGTGATGGAATACTCAGCACAGTTAAGCAAGACATGCTTAACTATGATTATTTCATCACAAGGGATGCATAACGGAGGATCTTCATGCATATACCTGGTGTGGCCAATCGACATCGTCGTATAATAACCTCTTCATATCTGGACCGACAACCCAAGTACGTGCAACGAACATATGGTTTTAATGCATGCAATTTATTGATACCTACCTGGGTGTCCCACTTCTTCTGCATCAGATCACGGATGTAAGATCTAATGGTAGGGAATAAGAAGTGGTGTCACAGATTTGTTGAGTGCTGTCTAAGCATCAAGGTCAGCCAAAGTGTTACCAGAGATTCCAACATGGCTGGGTAACCAACAGAAGACGATGTCGTATTGGCCAGTGGCAAGATTATTATACAATTCAATAATTTCAATTAAAAGTGGATGTTTACAAGAGATATCTTTAATAGCCTGAAGACAAGAAAGAGAGTCTGAATAGATTATATATTGTTTAAGTTTCGGGTGTCTTTGAATATATTTAAAAGCCGTTAATATAGCATTAGCTTCCGCTGTGAAATTAGAGCTGCTATCAGGTAGTCTAGAAGATATTGTTCTTTTTCCAATGACAGTGGCACAAGCTACTGCGCCACTGTCCTTGGACCCGTCTGTGAATAAGGATTTGTAATTGTTATATTTGCTTTTTAATTGATGATATTCTTGTTTATATTGTAAGTCATTTGTTTCTGATTTTTAAATGATGTTAATGTTGGGTCAACTTGTGGACTAACCAATTGCCAAGGGGGAGAAGAAAGAAGACGGGAATGAGATATACTTTCCAGCTCAATGCCGGCAGAAGAAATAACTTCTTGTCATACAGACCCTTATAAAGCGGATTGAACACACAGTTACAGGCAGGGTTAGATTCATTAGAATATAATTTAGTAATGTTTTGTAAAGACAATTTTCTACGACTTTGTGTAAGAAATGGTTCATCGGCCTCAACGTAGACACTATCAGTAGGTGAAGTTCTGAAAGACTCAAGACAAAGTCTTAAGCCTTGATGGTGGAGAGAATCAAGACGTTTAAGGTTGCTTTTGCTCCACCATATGCGATGGAGCCATACTCGAATTCCGAACGGACCAGTGATCGATATAGGTGTAAGATGGTAGTTTGATCCCATCCTACTTTGAGTTGGAAACAATTTTCAAAAAATCTGGTGCCTTCATTCAGGCAAATGTTCCAGTAGCTGATAATGAACATTGTCATCACCTGCAGAAGTGCCATGTGCTGTATATAGCTCATGTAATGGTATCTATTATAGTCTTCACCGTTATGTGATTCAAAATTGATTTTGGTCTTTTCCTGTTGTTTCTGATATCTCTGAAACTCATGGACATAATTCGTCGATAAAGAATGCTTGGCAAGAGTTTCGCCAATCTTATTTGCAATTTTAGATTTATCAGTAATTAAATTATCACCATGGACATTGGTGTAACTGAATTAAACAAACATAGTTCCTCCAAGATTGTCGTTTGTTTTGTTTGAAGGTAGGATGTTGAGTATTGCATTGAGTATTTTAAATTTATTGAAGTTGTGGACAGTTGGGTGATGGCGGAAATATTTCTCTGCCTTCTTCCTCGCTTTCCTGGCTTGGTTGCAATCGGTATTAAACCATGTTTGTAGAGTTGTTGAGGACCTTCGTATGCTCTCATCAGTAATTTCAATTAAAACATCAGAGAAAACCTGAATAGGATCACTATATCATTGAAGCATTCGGGTCTTAGTTTAGTTTGAAAAGCAGACCAGTCTGCCTTGGCAAAGTTCCATCTTGTATAAGATAAAGATTCAGTTGGAGAAATAGCTGATAATATTGTTGGAAAGTGATCACATCCACAAAGGTCATTATGGACTGACCAATCACAACCATTTAGTACCGTCGAGTCTGCAAGAGACAAATCCAGAGAAGAGTAGGCGCCGGTTGCAGGATACAGATAAGTGCTCGAATCATCAGTACAAATACGGCACCCATGAAGATCCACCAGGTGGGTGCTGGGTAACGCTAAGTGCTCTTCTCCCGTGTGGACCCGGGGCAGAATGTGTCCACAGCACCCCATTGCTTGTCGTAAGAGGCGACTAAATTGGGCAACCTGTTTGCCGTGGGTTGCGTCCCGTGTCGGTGGAGGACGGGATCCTGGTGGTTGAGGGCATATGGGCTTTTATTTGAGGTCCATTTGCCTAACACACCACTTTGGCCCTTACTTCACCTAGACGGGTGGTTGAATTGGCCCGATTCAACCAATCGGCTGGTCATGCCTAGCCCTGTGCATGGACTGTCTATCTGCCATTGCACAAATTTGATTTGGAAATTTGTAAGTTTCGGCCTTGGCAATACTGGTGATTTGTAACTTGTTTGATTTTAAGTTATGATAATATGAACTTTGCCTAGAGTCTTATGCCAGAAGGCGATGGCTCATGGGCCAATCTGGTAGACTAATTATTTCTGATTCTTCTACTGGAGTATATCATCCGGGTATCCTTGGTGCTGTAAGTTGGAGGCCCGCTTGCTTTAGCACTGTCCTTGTGATACTCCATGGTGGGTGGGAGCTCGGATGATGAACCATATGACACCAATCATGGCTTATGAAATACCCCCCAAGAAAACAAAACGTCCACTTGAAATTGATCCTGTTGATGGTGATCATAGACCGTCTCTATCGATTGAGTATTGGCCACGTTTCCTCGTTATTGAGACTCCTGACAAGACACCATTGAAGTTGAACCCTTTCGCAGTGTCGAAGGGTATTCAAGGTATTGCTGGGGATGTTAAGAATATTAGACGCTTACGTCCGGGTGCGCTACTAGTTGAGTGTGGCAAGAAACAACAAGCTACCAATCTGATGAGTACTGAATCTTTTGTGGGCATTCCGGTCACGGTCTCTGCTCACAAGACCTTGAACAGTAGTAAAGGTATCGTCAGACATCGTGATCGGTTGTTAGCTGACATGTCCGAACTTGACATAGCATGTGAAATGAAAGATCAAGGTGTGCTGTATGTGAAGCGCTTTTCAACCCGAAAAAACAATGAAACATTCCAAACGAATACCTATCTGTTTTCGTTTTCATCGCCAAATGTTCCGAAATCAGTGAAGGCAGGTTACTGCAATATCCAAGTTGAAACATACATCCCCAACCCGCACAGGTGTTTTAAATGCCAAAAATATGGACATAGTGTAAATACCTGCACATTGTCTGTTGTGTGTGCTCACTGTGGTGAGAAGACACACACAACAGAAGATGGTGACAGTGATTTTACAAAAACTGCACCACCTGTTCAGGCGACCATTCATTTTCATCGAAACAGTGTCCAATCTGGAGAGAGCAAATGGAAATAAACAAATAAAAATAAAGTATACCCAAAACATCTCTTTTTCTGAAGCAAAAAAACTGGTGAAGAGATCTGACCTTACAGAAAGTTATGCTACAGTAGCAAACACATCATCTGTGCGCAGCTCTAAAATAACAAAATCATCTACAAGCTGCCAAACTACCTTGATTTGGGTCAACAGCGACTCTCCACAACTTCTATACCCAGCTATGTCATCACAGACTGAGGAATCACTTCCTGGAACATTAACGTCTTCTTCTGATCATAAATCATCTTCGCAGTCACGCACGGAGTCTCAATCCACATCTGACAGACAACAAACTGCTAAAGGTAAATCTAAGCCTAAGCCTGATGTTTCAAAACAACCATGTGACAGAGCTCCTAAAGCGTCACAAAATAAAATTCAATTGCTCAATAAATATGAGTCTCTTGAAGACATGGACGTTTCTGAAAACGTCCATTCTAGGGCACATAGCGTGTCGCCCTCCAAAAGAGTGCGGGGTAGATCCCCAATAAATCCACCCAAAAGATAGTTTATTCCAATAGTATTGTACAGTGGAACTGCAGAGGATTGAGGACTAATTTACATGAATTACAGCTATTAGTCCAAGACGTTACACCTTCAGCGATATGTCTCCAAGAGACGTATTTGAAACAAACAGATACATTTGACCGTCGTCATTTTAATGCATATCATTCTTTTTCACCTCTGGGTGATAGGGCCACTGGCGGGTCATCCGTTCTAGTCAGACAAAATGTTATTCAAAGCCCCGTTTCACTTAATACTAATATGCAGGCTGTTGCAGTGAGAATTACTTTACATGAAGCGTTTACGCTATGCTCACTCTATATTTCGCCCTCTTCGACATTTGCCAAAACTGATCTTCAAGCCCTGTATGACCAACTCCCGAAGCCCTGTATTATAATGGGAGATTTAAATGGGCACAACCCACTCTGGGGTAGTGTAACTACAAACACTAAGGTCCATATTTACGAAAGCAGTTTAGGCCTAGTTTTACACAAAGCCCCAGTTTAGCATGGGTTTAAACTACAACTCGTATTACAGAAGCAGGTTTGTCAATGTTAGTAGTTGAAACCAAGGTGTAGAGACTAGGTCTGACGATTTGGGTATTTTCGAACAAGGTTTAATATCATCGGCAAACTTCGGAAACCGTCGGGATCGTGAACGAAGTCAGCCGAAAACGCGAGTTTAAACCCAAATTGGGTAACACACCAAACCACTGATTTTCCAGTTCTGCTATTTTCGAAAGAGGTTTAGTGTTAAACCTGGTTCAGACGAGATCGTTTATCGTCCAAGTTACAGACCTAGTAGGGAGGTAGTTTACACCTGGTTTCTCTGTAGAAATATAAGTAAAAATTCAGATGCATGGATCACATTGGTGATTTATTGGGAAAGTAAAAACAAACACTTTCACTGACTAGTATCTTTCATGAACACAGATACACATTTTTGCACTGCTTGCTTATGGAACAAATTAGTGTTAAAAAACCACCTCGGCGTACTAGCTTAAAAATAACGACCAAATGATACAAATTATTCGTTTTCAGCTCTCAACATGAGCTAACATCTCAACAGTCTAACTACATCGAACATATTACTTAATATTCAAACTAAGTTGATAACATGAGAACAAGAGTAAGGCTGTGTGTGTGTGTGTGTCTGTATGTGTGAGATAGTGTGTCTGTGTGTGTCTGTGTCTGTGTGCGTGCGTGCATGCATGTGTCCATTGGCTGAATGCTGAAACAAAAATTTGTAAAAGATTCTAGTTAAAATGAGAACACTTCGCACTACGGACTTCGTACAATGATTAAAAGATTATCAAATTATACCATCTTCCGTTCAAAAACTGTTTTACATCATCGATGAACGTCTGCAGTCTCACACCAGAGAATCTTGACAAATAGGATACACGCTGAAAGCATGTAAAACGGATCAATTATCTATCAGTGAAATTGTTAATAATGACTTGTTGACGCTGTCGGGTTCCCTGCCTCTCTTCAGCTTCCCAATGCCTGTCAGTTATATCGTTGTCATTGTCCATTTCGATATCATCCTCAAAGTCAGCATCCTTTCTTATCGTTGCAATGTTCTGTAACACCGCACATGCGATTATGACACTGAATATAGTTGACAGTTTGAGGCGAAGTCCAAAACTTACACAGGGAAATCTTCTCTTCCAAATTCCAAACAATCTTTCTACTAGTCCACGTGTTTTCCGTTGTGCCTGGTTGTAGCGTCTTTCAGCATCTGTTTTGGGATTGGTCACTGGGGTCATGAGATACGGCAGGCAAGGATAACCAGGGTCCCCTAAGAGATAGCCATCAATCTCTCTATTTTCAAAACGTTCATTAATTCTACTTTCCTGAAAAATACGAGAATCATGGGCACTGCCCGGCCATCGGGCAACAATGTTTGTTATGAGGGGTACGTTGTCACAGATCACCTGAGTGTTAATGGAGGAAAAGCCTTTCCTGTTTATAAAACGTTGAGAATCAGCTCCTGCTTGTGTAGATATTGGTATGTGAGTACAATCAATTGCACCTATCACATTAGGAAACCCATCAACAAGTGCAAATCCTTCAAGTACTCTTCTCGCCCTTATATTACAGGGAAACTGAATGAACCTTGTACGGAGCATAGCAATGGCCTTACTCACTCTTTTGACAATGACACTAACTGTTGACTGACTGACGTGTAGCAGATCACCGACAGCTGTTTGGAAGGTACCAGTTGCATAGAATCGTAATGCAATCAAAACTTGCAACGAAGCAGATATAGACTTACTTCGCTTAGTGAATGGGTGGATCTTATGTGCCACTAGATCTATTATGAATCGAGCGTTTCCTTTATTGAAGCGAAATCGCATGTGAAATTCAAAATCATCATAACAATCAAATGGATCTGTACGGTCACGAAAGATGCGCTCCCGTCGCAATGCTCGACGGAGTGCCCAGATGTGACGCAAAGTCGCAATATGTCCTCTTGGCATTTTAATATACTGGCAGTGAGTAGGACAGTCGGGGATACCGAAGAAGCCGTCTCGGTACAAAGTCTACAATGTCATGACCAAAACACACCCTGCCCCAAAAATCATTCAGTACAGCTGCAAGGTGATCATGGTTGCCTTTAACGTCAACAAGAACCTCCCGAATGTTTTTGAAACTAGTTAGGAGACGAACCAGGTCATCTGCATCAAATCTGGCACCAACGTCACGAACACATAGACTGTACACACAGGGCACTGACTTTGCAAGATCTATGATGCTCCGTGTAGATAAGTGTCCTGCTCCTCGTATGTCGATTTTCATTAGCTTGCTGTTGCACGACAAGCCTGCAACAATTTCACCCTCACTGTAAGAGTTACGCTGGTCACCTATGAGTGAAAACGTTTTCAACTTTTTTAAATGTTTCAAGAATCCCAAATCAGTAACATTAATGTGATATAACTTCAGACATTGTACATTTGTGGCTCCTGCCAAGTAACTGTCAATACAAAACTGTCCTAACGAAGGTGTATTCCAAAGATCAATTGTCTTGAATTGTGCCCAAAACCTCCGAACGTTTGTTAGATATTCCCATCGTGTGCACACACACCTTACTCCATGAATGATGTCATATAATGGCAACTTGAAAAATATTATGAACAAAAGTTCTTCGGGCAGATTATGAATGTGTGGATTCTGAAAAACAAAGAAACATAAATCAGTGAGCTCTCTGAACAGAAAATCAAGATGTGGTCATGTAACACTATGCATAACAGTACAATACTTGCAACTCAGATTTACAGACTTGTAAATGACTTGTCATGGTCCCAGATAATTTCAGAAGTTGATTCATTCGCTTTAATTGCTGCAGCCTTCCGCTTCAAGTGCAGTACCTCCATTTTTAATTCATGTTCTTCTTTCATATATCGAAGTTTCATGTCATGCTCTTCCCTAGCAAGCTGAATTATAACATTTTCAGATTCGAGTTCCTGAGATTTACGAGGAGCCTGTACCTTTTTCTTCTTTAATGTGGGTTGGTCATTGGGAGTAACGCAGGTTATAGTTGGAATGCTGCTTGATGTTGATGGAGTTGGTGAGGTAGTATCGTCGTGATGAGAGATTGCCCCTGGTGAGGTAGAGTGGTATGGTGCATACGCATCAAAAGGTACCGATATTGGCTCAAAGTGTGTTTCTGGAGGGGACTGGTCTGGTACGTCACAGGAAGCCCTGAAAATTGTAATGCCAATGACAATTAATGCCTGACAAATTGTTTTGTGCCATTAACATTTGCTTGTATCATACAGTGAACTTTTACGCTGGCTGTGGGATATACAAAATGTTGGAATTGTATACACCATGTGGCGTGAAGTTAAATGGGGTTGGTATTCAACTAGCACTGTCAGGTAACATGTTTAATGCTGGTCGATAACATGTTGAAAGGTAGGGGGATGGGCATTTACTACACATAGGGAGATGACAGCATAAATTTGCTTAACGCCTGGCAACATTTTCAAGGTATTACATTGTATGGGGGAAAAAACAAGATCCACTAACATCCTCAGCATCGTCATCATAAGGGTTACTTAGTTGCTGAAATTCCCTCGGGATCATGCTCGTGATCCGGGTGGTGAGAGTGCTGACATCCTTCGGAGGTGAACCTCCACCAGTTTTCTTTAATTTTTTTTCATATTCCCGCATTTCTTTTTTAGCTGAAAACTTCAGTCTTTTCCACAGAGCTTTTAGCTTGTCCGTGTTGTGCATTACTCCGTATCGAGCATGGTAGGTCAGTCTAATCCTACCCCATGCCTCTTGTTTTCTTCCTGTGACGTACCAGACCAGTCCCCTCCAGAAACACAGTCTCAGTCTGATGTTCCTCCATCATCGAGACGAAATTTTAAAACGGCTAACTGGGCTTTATATGAAACACTGTGTGATGAAAAACTTAAAGCCGAACGTTTTATTGACGTTCTTGATGCTATTAGATGCTTTTCTGATCAACTGAGCTCCATAGCTGATGAGTGTATACCGAAGTCCTCTGTAGTTCCACACATAAGAAAACCATGGTTCAACGATGAGTGCAAACAAGTTAGGAAGGCAAGGAAAAAGCAGAACATTATTTCCGTCGCCATCCTATGGTGCATAATTTAAATAAATTTAAAATTCGAAATGCTAAAGCACGGCGTACTTTTAAACACAACAAACGCCAGTCTTGGCAAAATTATGTATCCAAAATAAATTCTCGGACACCTATGTCCAAGGTACGGAACATGGTCCAGAAAATCAAAGGTAAAGGTACTAAATCTACTGTCCATCATCTTAAACATGGAGATCAACTGCTTACTGATAAATCAGATATTGCTAATAAACTAGGTGAAACCCTTGCTAAACATTCTTCCTCTTCTAATTATATACCTAAATTTCAGCAATATCAAAAACAACAAGAAAAGAAAACTATTAATTTCAATTCTGATAATGGGGAAGATTATAATGAAACGTTTTCTATTCATGAACTCCATACTGCTCTTGATCAAGCTCATGACACTGCTACAGGAGCTGATCACATACATTATGAATTCCTGAAACATTTACCAGAATCCTGTCTGGAAAGACTCCTGAATATTTTTGATGATATTTGGACATCTTTCCTCCTTCATGGCGTGACGCCATAGTAGTACCAATATCTAAACCTGGACGTGATCATACGGATCCATCCAATTATCGTCCGATTTCATTAACTAGCTGTGTTTGCAAGACTATGGAACGCATGATAAATAATCGACTTGTTTGGTACCTGGAAACAAATAACCTTATCACAGATATACAATGTGGTTTCCGGAAAAACAGATGTACAGTCGATCACTTAGTGCGTTTAGAATTTGTTAAAAACGCACTAATTAACAACCAACACGCTGTGTCTATCTGTTTTGATCTTGAAAAAGCATATGACAGTACTTGGAAATATGGCATTTTAAGAGATTTACATGACTTCGGATTGCGAGGCCGTTTGCCTGAATTTATAGCCAAGTTTTTAAATAACAGACAATTCCAGGTCCGTGTGGGTTCTACCCTGTCTGATCATTACAATCAGGATCAGGGTGTTCCACAAGGCAGTATTTTGTCAGTCACTCTTTTTAGCATCAAGATCAACAGTTTATCTAGTTTTAAACGATTCAATTGATGGATCGTTATTTGTGGATGATTTTAATATTTCTTGTCGTGGTAAAAATATGCATACCATTGAACGGCAATTGCAGTTGTGTTTAAACAAGATTAATAAATGGTGTCTTGAAAACGGCTCTAAATTTTCTAAATCGAAAACTAACTGCATACATTTTTGTCATAAATACAAACCACATAAAGACCATGAACTGTCTCTAGATGGGACGCCCATTAAAGTTGTGAAGCCAGCCAAATTTTTTGGTCTAAACTTTGATTCACATTTAACTTTTTTACCACACATTAAATCACTTAAAATTGAATGCCTGAAAGCATTTGACTTGTTGAAAGTTGTTTCAAATTCAAAATGGGGAGGGGATCAAACTACCCTTCACCATCTATATCGATCACTCGTTCATTCTAAACTTGATTATGGCTCCATCGTCTATGGTGGAGCCTGCAAAAGCAATCTTAAACTTTTGATTCTGTCCACCATCAAGGCCTCAGACTTTGTCTTGGGTCCTTCAGAACTTCACCTATTGACAGTCTTTACGTTGAGGCTGATGAACCATCTCTTGCACAACGCCGTATCAAATTATCTTTACAATATATCACAAAACTATACTCTAACGAATCTAACCCTGCATATAACTGTGTCTTCAATCCTCTTTATGAGGATTTATATCGCAATCTTCTCTTGTTCCACCTCTTGGGCTCCAAATAAAGCCGTTTATTACTGCTGCTGGTATTGAGCTGGACAGTATAGCTCCCTTCTGTCTTCTTTCCTCTCCCCCTTGGCAGTTGGTTAGACCACAGGTTGACCTAACATTAACTACATTTAAAAAATCAGAAACGAATGAATTACAGTATAAACAAGAATATAATCAATTGAAACATAAATATAACAATTATAAATCCTTATTTACAGATGGGTCTAAGGACGGTGGCGCAGTTGCTTGTGCTACTGTCATTGGATCCAGAACAATATCTTCTAGATTACCCGATAATAGTTTTATTTTTACAGCAGAAGCTAACGCCATATTAACAGCTCTTAAATATATTCAAAGACACCCGAAACGTAAACAATATATAACCTATTCAGACTCTCTTTCTTGTCTTCAGGCTATTAAAAATTTATCATGTAAACATCCACTGTGAACTGTATAATAATCTTACTACTGGCCAATACGACATCGTCTTTTGTTGGTTACCCAGCCATGTAGGCATTTCCGGGAACTCAATGGCCGATCTGTTTTAAAGAATTTTTAAAAGAATTAGATTTATTAAATGAATTGTAAATAGATAATTTTCTTTATTATTGGAAGTTTAAATTGGTAACTGTGCTTGTTAGTGGCTGTATCCTCAAAGGGGGTTGAAGTATTTTAAAACTATTGTCCTCCTGAGAGGGTACGTAAGTCCACAAACATTCAAAGTAAATTCAGACTTTCCATGCTTTTAATCATAGAATAAGTGTCTTTTTACTAAATGGCTAGATTTTCCGAATTGCTGACGCTTGAGGGGGTGATGTAAATCCAGCTAGGGTCCATGCAGGTAGCAAAGGTACTGTAAGTCCCCATGGTCCCTAGTATGGTGATCTATCTTCAGTTGTTAGCAATCTATAGCACATTTTTATATTGTATTGTCCTCTATAGATAAATTGTTTTAGGTATAGTTACTAGTTTTATATTCTACTCTGTGATATCCTAGTTGTTTTACTGTCCTTCGTTGACAGGTTTTATAATAGGCATATATGTCATTTCAGAATTAAATGTTCTCGTCACGATATGGCTGAGATACTGCCGATGTGACGTTAACTCACTTACTCATCCTATAGTGGGCCTATCACCGGGAGCAGAAATAGAATGATATCCAATGATATCAAAGCAAAGAGCCTAATCGCAGTCGTTTAATATTTGGGGCCTCACCTGCAATACCTTGTACACCTTTTGACACTGATAACGGGCTTAATTTTAAAGGTGACTTCTAAAGTGTCTCAAAAACTAAAAATCGTGGCCAGTATTCACTTGAGTTAGAAGATCGTTTGTCATCATCATCACTGTCCAGTTGACGTTTGTTTCGTTTTTGGGGGTTTTGTGTTCGTGTATAAGGTTCATCATCTGAGTGATACACCATGGAGTATCACAAGGACAATTCTTTACACAAGTCGATCTCCAACTTGCAGCACCAATGATACTCGGATGACATACTCCAGCGGAAGAGTTATAAATAACACATCCACCAGACTGGCCCATGAGCCACCGCCTTCTGGGCATAAGACTCTAGGCTAAGAGCAAAACATCATATTTCAAAATTAAAAAGTCTTATATGAACAGTTCTGCCAAAACCACAGGTAAAACATTTTCAAATCAAATTTGTGTAATGACATATAGATATGCCAGGGCTTGGCGTGACCAGCTGATTGATAGAATCGGGCCTATCCTACCACCCGTGTAGGTGAAGTAAAATGAAGGAGATTTAGAAGCTGTAGAGGATGGCTCAGATGGTATTTTGATTTTGGAAGCATATGTTTCTTGTGGGTCGTATCTTTGAACATGTTGTTCCTTTTCGGCAAAACTAATATTTTGAGTAAATTAGATCTTGTTTATTTCTATGTGTTTCTTCCAAATCGGACACTCTTTTGAGAAAGAGGAATGGACTCCTGGACAGTTGGACAGTTTTTGTTATTATTGTCACAATCTTTTGATGTGTGGGTCTTCTCACCACAGTGAGGACACACAACAGACAATGTGCAAGTACTTACGCCATGCCCATGCTTTTGGCACTTGAAACATCTCAGTGGATTTGGAACATACGTTTCCACTTTGAGTTGACAGAAACCAGCCTTTATCATTTTTGGAGCAGTCGGGTTGGAGAAAGAGAACACATAGCTGGTTGTTTGTTGCATTTCATTGTTTTTTCCGGGTAGTGAAACGTTTTACATATAGCACACCTTGTTCCTTCATTTCTGAGGCAATATCAATGTCCAGCATATCAGCAAAAAGGCAGTCTCGGTCTCTCACTATGCCTTTGCTGGTGTTAAGTGTTCGGTGGGCAGATATTGATACGGGAATGCAGACAAAAGATTTAGTTGACAGGAGGTTAGTTGCCTGTTGTCTCTTACTTCATTAAATAAGAAGAGAACCTGAACGCAAACGTCACCTGCTATGCTTTGTATGTCTCTTGTATGTCTTTTGAATGTCTCTTGAAAGGGCAAAAGGGTTCAGCTTCAAGGGCGTCTTGTCAACGGTCTCAAGTACTATAAAACGTGGCCAATAGTCAATAGATGTGGACAGTCTTAGTTCATTAATATCAGGATCTGTGTCAAGAGGACGTTTTTTCTTGGTGATAGGGGTTTCGTAAGCCATGGCTAGTGCTTTAAGGTTCATCATCCGACCTCCCCACCCGCCATGGAGTATCACAAGGACAATGCTAATAAGAAATGGGTCTCCAACTTGCAGCACCAAGGATACTCGGATGATATATTCCAGCAGAAGAGTTATAAATAACAAATCCACCAGAGCCCATGAGCCACCGCCTTCTGGGCATAAGACTCTAGGCAAAGTTCAAAACATCAGATTGAAAAATCGTTAACATTTGATATAAACAAATGTGCCAAGTCCAAAAGTAAAACATTTTCAAATTAAATTTGTGTAATGACATACAAGTCCATACACGGGGCTTGGCGTGACCAGCCGATTCTATCACCCGTCTAGGTGAAGTAAGGGCCAAAGTGGTGTGTTGAGGTGAAGGAACACTGTTCACACTCCCATTGCCCTCACCCACCAGACTACCGTCCCCCACCCACACTGGACGCAACCCACGGCAAACAGGTTGCCCAATCTGGTCGCTTCTTACGACCAGCAGTGGGGTGCTGTGGACACATTCAGCACCAGGTCCACACGGGAGAAGACCGCTTAGCGTTACCCAGCACCCACCACGAGGAGGTGGCCCTTCACGGATGCCGGATGAGTCTCGTGAACCAAATCAAACTGTGTGACTTCTTCTCAGCCGATCCGAATTTTCTCGTGTGAAAGTGAAAAGACACGCTACAAACGAGTATTGTTTTACGAGATTCCAATTCATTTTCATATGACAAAAGGCTTTCGCAAATGAATTTTAACTTTAAAGTTGGATTTAAATCGTATTTCTATATTTTATATCGAGGTTTAGTCATTATGATGTTAACTAAGATATTACAGCTTGTCCTTGCTTACCAATTCAAGTAGCTTCCATGTTATGCCTGTTATGTGTTCTATATGATCTATGTTCTATATGTTCTATTATTTTTGTAACTAACATAATACCAAGGCCGTACAAGACCGCCAAACTTTTCTAGCTTCCGAGCCTTGTTTTGCGATGCCTTAGATTTATCTTTGTTAGTCAGAACCTTACAAAAAAACACGCTGCACGACGTCCTTGCAGGGATTAGAAGGAGCATTGTGATTAGTTTATCAAGTAATACAGATTAATATTTGTCTATATATCCAGTTGAATGAGTTGGTCTCAAAATACTGGTGACCTCTGAAGGTCCGGGGGCGAACAGGCCTTCAGCAATTCTGTCATCATCATCATCATCATCATCATCAAAGTCTTTATTATGTATGAAGGCCACAGGCCCATGTGCATAGTAATATACATCTTCAGACATAAAAACATGCAACAGTTCTTAAAGGATTAAGCATTTACCTATCTGCCTGAGGTAATTTTTCCTCTAGTTACATCCCCAAGGCGAAATATCAGAGCACATATATGTACACGTTTATCGGTACTGTATTTTTTTTTATATAAATATAAATACTACTTTCTGTTACTCTAACCTTTGTGGCACCCGTGGCGAGCCACCTCCTCGTGGTGGGTCCTGGGTAACGCTAAGTGCTCGTCAACCCCCCGTGTGGATCCGGAGGCATATTTGGTCCACCAATCCGTTTGCTGTGGGTTGCGGCCCTGTGTCGGTGGAGGACGGGAGTCTGGGGGTTGAGGGCACTGGGGGCCTGTGACCGCGTTCCCTTTGCTCAACACACCCCTTTGACCCTTACTTCACCTAGGCGGGAGGTTGAATGGGCCCGGTTCAACCAATCGGCTGGTCATGCCAAGCCCTGTGCATAGATTATAAATTTATTTATCATTGCACAAGTATGATTTGGAATTGATTTTGATTGCTTTTGGTCTTGGCTTTAATGTCTAAAACATGTTTGATGTTGAATTATGTTGTTTTGAACTTTGCCTAGGGTCTTATGCCCAGAAAGCGGTGGCTCATGGGCCAATCTGGTGGAGTAATTATTTATAATTCTTCTACTGGAGTATATCATCCGGGTATCCTTGGTGCTGCAAGCTGGAGGCCCGCTTGCTTCAGCATTGTCCTTGTGATACTCCGTGGTGGGTGGGGAGCTCGGATGATGAAATCTACATAACTAACCATAGCTTATGAAACCCCCACTAAGAAGAGCAAACGTCCTCTCGGAAATGATCCCGTTGACGACCTCAGACCGTCCAAACAAATTGATTACTGGCCACGTTTCCTTGTCATTGAGACCAAAGATAACACACCGTTGAAGCTGAACCCGTTTGCTGTGTCTAAATGTATCCAAGGCATTGCTGGCGAAGTAAAGAATATTCGATGATTACGTTCTGGTGCGCTGTTGATTGAGTGTGCCAGAAAGCAACAGTCAACCAACCTTTTGAATATCGACACTTTTGTTGGTACTCCGGTTACTGTCACGGCCCACAAAACACTCAACACCAGTAAGGGAATAGTGCGAGATCGTGATCGATTGCTGGCAGACATGTCTGACCTAGATATCGTTTCCGATATGAGAGATCAGGGTGTACTATATGTCAAACGCTTCTCCACCCGTAAAAACAACACAACCATAAAAACCAACACATATCTGTTTTCCTTCTCATCGCCTACTGCTCCAAAGTCACTTAAGGCAGGGTACTGTAATCTCAATGTTGAAACATACATTCCGAATCCGCTGAGGTGCTTCAAGTGCCAAAAATTCGGTCATGGTGACATTACATTGTCTGTTGTGTGTGCTCATTGTAGTGAAAAAACACACACAACAGAAGATTGTGACAGCCATGTTAAAAAGTGAACAAACTGCGCAGGGGATCACCCATCTTTCTCTAAAGAATGTCCTGTGTGGAAACAACAAATGGCAATTAATAGAATAAAGTTTACACAAAACATCAGTTTTGCAGATGCAAAGAAAATGGTTCAGAGCTCAGTACAAACGGAAAGCTATGCTTCCGTTGTCAGATCAAACCCAGAAGCAGCATCCACAATAATGAAATTATCTGCAAGCTGTCAGACAAACTTGACTTGGGTGAACACGGATTCCCCTCAACCTTTGTCACCTGCCATATCTACTCAAACTGCAGAATCACTTCCTGGTACATCTCAGATTCAATCAGCAACATCCCCTGATCATAACATATCTTCTCAGTCATCAACAAGGTCTCAACCCAGTAAAACAAAAACTAAGAAGCCAGATTCTTTGAAAAAGCTAAGTGGCAGAGCTCCAAAAGGTTCAGAGAATAAAATCCAAATTTTCAACAAATATGGATCACTTGAAGACAGTGACGTGTCTGAAAACGTCCGCTCTAGGACACACAGCTTGTCGCCCACCAAAAAAGTGCGGGGTAGATCCCCAATAAATCCCCCCAAAAGATAGGTTATCAGAATAATATTATTCAGTGGAATTGCAGAGGACTAAGGACTAATTTTAATGAATTGCAGCTTTTAATCCAGGATTTTACACTGTCAGCAATCTGTCTACAGGAAACATATTTAAAACACACTGATACTCTTGACCTCCGTCATTTCAATGCGTACCATTATTTTTCACCTCCAGGTGATAGGGCAAGTGGAGGATCATCAATCTTGGTACGGCAAAATGTTATACATAGTTCAATAGCGCTTAAAACAAATCTCCAAGCTGTAGCTGTGCGACTTACATTACAAGTTGCATTTACGCTTTGTTCATTGTATATTCCACCTTCATCCACTGTCCAGTTAACTGATCTACAAGCTCTTTACAATGAACTTCCTAAGCCCTGTATAATCATGGGCGATTTCAATGGCCATAACCCACTCTGGGGTGGTGCTACTACAAACACCAAAGGTAAATTACTTGAGGATTTTCTTTCAAATAATGATCTCTGTATTTACAATGACGGGTCACATACATATTTACATCCTGGCACAGGAACATATTCAGCTCTTGATTTATCAGTTACTGACTCTAATCTCTTAAATGAATTTGAATGGTTGGTTCACGATGACCTGTGTTTGAGCGACCATTTCCCTACAATACTAAAACCTGTGAGCCCATCTAATGTACCTCCATCATCACGATGGAATTGTAAAAAGGCCAACTGGGCTCTATATGAATCTCTCTGTACTGGCAAACTTAATCCCGAACGTTTTATTACTGCTCCTGATGCTATTAAATGTTTTTCAGATGTACTTATTGACATTGCTGATGAGTGTATTCCAAAGTCTTCTGCAGTTCCACATATTCGAAAACCATGGTTCAACGATGAATGCAAACGAGCTAGGAAAGCAAGGAAAAAAGCAAAACATTATTTCCGTCGCCATCCTATGGTTCATAATTTAAATAAATTTAAAATTTTAAATGCTAAAGCACGGCGTACCTTTAAACAGAATAAACGCCAATCTTGGAAAAATTATGTATCTAAAATAAATTCTCGGACACCCATGTCCAAGGTATGGAACATGGTACAGAAACTTAAAGGTAAAGGTACTAAATCTACAGTCCATCATCTTAAACATGGAGATCATTTACTTACCGTGGAGTCAGATATTGCCAATAAACTGGGTGAAACTCAGGCCAAACATTCTTCTTCTTCTAATTACGTGCCTAAATTCCAACAATATCAAAAACAACAAGAAAAGAAAACTATTAATTTTAATTCAGATAATGGGAAAGATTATAATGAACTATTTTCTATTCATGAACTCCATACTGCTCTTGATCAAGCTCATGACACTGCTACAGGAGCTGATCACATACATTATCAACTCCTGAAACATTTACCAGAATCTTGTCTGGAAACTCTCCTAAATATTTTTGATGATATTTGGACATCGGGTAACTTTCCTCCCTCATTGTGTGACGCCATAGTAGTACCAATACCTAAATCTGGACGTGATCATACGGATCCATCCAATTATCGTCCGATTTCATTAACTAGCTGTGTTTGCAAGACCACGGAACGCATGATAAATAATCGACTTGTTTGGTACCTGGAAACAAATAATCTTATCACAGATATACAGTGTGGTTTCCGTAAAAATAGAAGTACTGTCGATCACTTGGTGCGTTTAGAATCATTTGTTAAAAACGCACTTATTAATAAACAACATGCTGTGTCTATCTTTTTTGATCTAGAAAAAGCACATGACACAACCTGGAAATATGGCATTTTAAGAGATTTACATGACTTCGGCTTGCGAGGTCGTTTACCTCAATTTATAGCCAACTTTTTAAATAACAGAGAGTTTGAAGTTCGAGTGGGTTCTACCCTGTCTGATCATTACAATCAGGATCAGGGTGTTCCACAAGGCAGTATTTTGTCTGTCACACTTTTTAGCATAAAGATAAATAGTTTATCAAAAGTTTTAAACGATTCAATTGATGGATCGTTATTTGTGGATGATTTTAATCTTTCTTGTCGAGGGAAAAATATGCATACTATTCAACGGCAACTGCAGCTTTGTTGAAACAGAATAAATAAATGGTGTCTTGAAAACGGCTTTAAATTTTCTAAATCGAAAACTAATTGTATACATTTTTGCAGAAAATATAAACCGCATAAGGACCCTGACCTATCTCTAGACGGCACTCCCATCGAAGTTGTAAAGGAGGCCAAGTTCTTGGGCCTAATCTTTGACTCCCATTTAACATTTCTGCCTCATATCAAGTCCCTTAAAAATAAATGCCTGAAGGCTCTTGACTTGTTGAAAGTTGTTTCCAACTCAAAGTTGGGAGGGGATCAAGCAACCCTCTTACACCTATATAGATCACTGGTCCGTTCGAAACTCGATTATGGCTCCATCGTATATGGTGGAGCCTGCAAAAGCAACCTTAAACTTCTTGATTCTGTCCACCATCAAGGCTTAAGACTTTGTCTTGGGTCTTTCAGAACTTCACCTATTGACAGTCTTTACGTTGAGGCCGATGAACCATCTCTTACTCAACGTCGTATAAAATTGTCTTTACAATACATTACTAAATTATATTCTAATGAATCTAACCCTGCCTATAACTGTGTGTTCAATCCCCTTTATGAGGATTTGTATAACAAAAAGTCTTCTCTTGTTCCACCTCTTGGGCACAGAATTAAACCATTTACATCTGCTGCCGGTATTGAGCTGGAAAGTATAGCGCCTTCCCGTCTCTTTTCTTCTCCTCCTTGGCAATTGGTTAGGCCACAAGTTGACCTACCATTAACTGCATTTAAAAAATCAGAAACACATGACTTACAATATAAACAAGAATATCATGAATTGAAACATAAATATAGCAATTACAAACCCTTTTGCTTATTCCTTACAGTGGTTACAAAGCGAGCATTAGATCTTATATCCGTGATCTGATGCAGAAGAAGTGGGACACTCAAGTGGGTATGAATAAATTACACGAGATAAAACCTTATATTGGTTATACCCACTTGGGTTGTCAGTCCAGATTTGAAGAGGTTAAGTTACGACGATGTCGTATTGGTCACGCCAGATATACTCATGCATACCTGTTAAGAGGTGAGGATCCTCCATTTTGTATCCCTTGTGATGAGAGAGTCAGAGTCAAGCATATTCTGCTTGACTGTGTTGAATTCTCCATCACAAGGGATAAATATTTTACAGTTAAAACAATTAAGGATCTTTTTACCAGCGTTAGTTTTCATTTCATTATTGTTTTTTTAAAAGAAATTGATTTTTGATTGAATTTTGAGCAATATGTTTCTGTAAAAAGATCTATTTTAATAATTGGTAGTTTGGATTCGTAACTACAATTGTTAGTGGCTGTACCCTCAAAGGGGGTTGAAGTACCGTAAAATTATTGTCCTCCTGAGAGGGTACGTAAGTTCAAAAACATTCACAGTAAATTCAAATCTACCAGGCTTTTAATCGTAGTATTCCTGTTGTTTTAATTTTGGCTAGCATATTGTATACTCGCCAGCAGCTGAAGGGATGGTGTAAATCCAACTAGGGTCCATGCAGGTAGCAAAGGTACTGTAAGTCCCCATGGTCCCTAGTATGGTGATCTACCTTCTGTTGTTGGCGATCTATAGCCTGTTTTTATATTGTATTGTCTAAATATTGATATTAGTTTTAACTGTTCATGCTAGTTTTAATTCAAATTGTGATACTGTAGTTGTTTACTGTCCTTTGTTGACAGGTTTTTATAACACTCATATATTCCATTTCAGTGTTTTGTTCCCGTCACGATATGGCTGAAATATTGCCGATGTGACGTTAAATATTAACTCACTCACTCACTCTAACCTTTGTCTTATTTTGGATGCATAATAGATAAAACCAGCTAGATTCATTATGTCTTCAGTATTGCTTTGTTTATGGATATTTTTAAACGATATCATAGTTACTTGTAAGTTGTCAGGCAAATATCTATCCCGAAGATCTTTATAAGCTGGACATTTCAACAAAAAGCGATATTCGTCTTTTAAGTCTAATTTACATGCGGAACAATTTCTTTGAGTTTACATCAATATTTTACCACCTACCTACATTATTCTTTAAACGTAACACACCAGCTCTGAATTTGACCAATACTTTATGGAATTTATACCCCACAGACTGAAGCAAACTCTTACATTGTGCATATAACCTGTAACGTGAGCTTTTCCAAGTGTAGATGACCAATTTTGATAAAACATATTGGTCAAGCGTTATAAAATGCGAATAAAAGGACACAGATCACCGACTGGTTGTGAATATTAGACAAATCCAAAGCCGTGCGAGCAAAGTATATGACGGATCTCAGACGCCCACGTGTGGTGCCAAGCCGTGTCTGGGTGGTGTAATATATTATATGCCTTTTTCGGGACACGTTCATCGTGCATTGTCATCAAATTAAGCCAGTATTTCATCTTTCGAACGTAGGAAGTAATATAAACTGGAAACCGTCCACATCCTCCATATACTATTACATTTGGTGTCCCGACATGTGGACCGACATTTATCAATACTTTTTTACATGCTTGTAAGTGAACTTTGTCAATGCCGTCGTATCTTTTAAATCCCTACACCTCTGTTCTATACAAGTATATTGGCTGAATTTGGCTGTCAAATGATTTTGAAAATACTTCCAAAGGTATTACTCCTAATTTCCTGAAGTTTGTAGTTAATTCCATAGAAGCCTTTGTACCACGGGGTGCAAGTGCTGAGACCGCTTGCCTGAGACGACAATTACATGTGATCACAAAAACTAGATATCTGTAGCTGTTTACCGTTTCGATGTTTCTGCCATGATAAAGCCAATTTTCTTCAACTGCTAATTTCCCACCTCTCCTAAGAATAGCGACTATAGATTTATCCAAATTTACAGTTAACCCCCACATATTTGCATACAATTGTAAAGTGTATAGCTGTCACTGAAGACCACCAATGGTATCTGACACAAGAATTACATCGTCAGCAAACAACAACATTAGACTTTCTAGTACAAAAGGAAACAGTAATGTTGGACTCCATGCTTACCATATTTTATCATTTCTATATTCGTTTATAAATAATGAGAATAACATTGGACCCAGCATACACCCTGCTGTAAACCAAAATGCATAGTTAAAATGTTTCGTTGTGCCCGTACACACGATTTTACCGTTTTATATATGCCCCCAAGAGACTGTAATATTTTGGCGTTTTCACCGTATGATGAGAGTAAGTTTCATAACTTGTCATTATTTAAAAAATCGAAAGTTTTTTCAATGAAAGCCACGTATATCTTTTGTCTTCGTCAACATAGGTTTTTCTCGACGATGGCGTACAATGTGAAGATGTGGTCAACAACTGAATAGCCCTTCCGCAAACTAGCTTGCGTTTCAGAAAATATCTCCAAAACGTTTGCCCATTTTGATTCAGAGTACTTGTAAATATTTTCCCGAATGAGCCGAGTAGAGATATCCCTAGGTAATTATCGGGTATATTTACATCACCTTTTTCAGGCACAAGAACTATGATTGCTTTACTCCACGCTTGTGAAAAACAACCATTTAAAAATATTTAATTAAACATTGCCAACACAAAAAGGCATTATTTTTATTCATTTCATCATTTCTATGAGGACGTTATCAATTCCTGGAGAATTACCATTTTTCATATGCTGTATAAGCTTGTGAATTTCATCCATGGTGATGATGGATTCGAGTGTGTCCTTATCAACTTCGCCCACTTCTACAGATTGGTCTAAATTGAGCAGTACATCTGGTTCGGTTATGTCTGTCCCAATGAAGAGTTCATAAAAATGATGGTACCATCTTTCTTTAGTTACACTATTCGTATAGCATTTTAGCTGTGAAATCATTATCAGCTCCCTCCAAAATACTGTGGAACTTTTGCTTGCATGATATAGCTTCTGGCACCCATGAAGAGCCAACTCGTCGTGGTGGGTGCTGGGTAACGCTAAGTGCTCTTCTCCCGTGTGGACCCGGGACAGAATGTGTCCACAGCACCCCATTGCTTGTCGTAAGAGGCGACCAACGTGGGCAACCTGTTTGCCGTGGGTTGCGTCCCGTATCGGTGGAGGACGGGATCCTGGTGGTTGAGGGCAGTTGGGCTTTTAAGTGCGTTCCATTTGCCCAACACACCACTTTGGCCCTTACTTCACCTAGACGGAGTGGTTGAATGGGCCCGATTCAACCAATCGGCTGCTCATGCCACGCCCTGTGTATGGACTATGTATGTGTCATTGCACAAATTTGATTTGGAATTTGTGAATTTTGGTCTTGTCACTACCGTTGATCTGGAACCTTTTCGATTGTGAACATATGAACTTTGCCTAGAGTTTTGTGCCAGAAGGCGATGGCTCATGGGCCAATCTGGTAGACTAATTATTTATAATTCTTCTACTGGAGTATATCATCCGGGTATCCTTGGTGCTGTAAGTTGGAGGCCCGCTTGCTTTAGCACTGTCCTTGTGATACTCCGTGGTGGGTGGGGAGCTCGGATGATGAACCAAATTAAACTAACCATGGCTTATGACAAACCCGCCCAAAAAAACAAAACGTCGACTTGAAATTGATAATGCTGATACTGACCACAGACCGTCTAAATCGATTGACTATTTTCTTGTTATTGAGACTCCAGACAAGACACCATTAAAGCTGAACCCTTTCGCAGTGTCGAAGGGTATTCAAGGTATTGCAGGGGGCGTTAAGAACATTCGACGCTTACGTTCGGGTGCGCTGTTAATTGAATGTGGAAAAAGACAACAATCAACCAACCTGATGAACATGAAATCTTTCGTGGGGATTCCGGTCATGGTCTCACCGCATAAAACCTTGAACACTAGCAAAGGTATCGTGAGAGACTGGGATCAATTGTTTGATGATATGTCGGAACTTCGTACAGGTGTGAGTGAGTGAGTGAGTGAGTGAGGTAACATTTAACGTCACATCGGCAGTATTGCAGCCATATCGTGACGAGAGCATTCTTAAAAAAGGAATCTATGTATATGATAAAAACCTGTCGACGAAGGACAGTAAAACAACTAGAATATCACAATAAGAAATAAAACTAGCGTGAAAAGTTAAAACTAATATTCCTATTCTGACAATACAATATAAAAACAGGCTATATAGATCACCAACAACTGAGGGTAGATCACCATACTAGGGGCCATGGGGACTTACAGTACTTCTGCTACCTGCATGGTCCCTAGCTGGATTTACATCATCCCCTCAGTTGATGGTGATTGTAAGCAAGATTAGCCACAAATTAAAATGACACATATTCTACGGCTAAGACAAAATGGAAGATCAAATTTGACTTCAAATGTTTTGGGACTTACGTATCCTCTCAGGAGGACAATAATTTTACAGTGCTTTAACCCCCCTCGAGGATACAGCCACTAACACTCTAAGTTACTAATTCAAACTTCCAAGCATAAAATATTCATCTATTTACAATTCATATAGCAAATCTAATTCTTTTAAAAATGCAATAATTAAATGAGAGCTAACAGAATTAAAAAGATCCTTCAAAGTTCGTGAATTAAAATATTTATCCCTTGTGATGGAGTATTCAACACAGTCAAGCAGGACATGCTTGACTGTGATTCTTTCATCACAAGGGATACAAAACGGAGGATCTTCGCCTTTTAATAAATACTCGTGAGTATACCTCGTATGGCCAATGCGACATCGCCGCATAATGACCTCCTCAAATCTGGACTGACAACCCAAGTAAGTATAACCGATATAAGGTTTTATTTCATGTAATTTATTTATACCCACTTGGGTGTCCCACTTCTTCTGCATCAGATCACGGATATAAGATCTTATTGCAGCTTTATAATCTGAGTATGGAATAAGAAGTGGTGTCACAGATTTGCTGAGTGCTGCTTTAGCAGCAAGATCGGCCATTGTGTTACCAGAAATGCCAACGTGACTAGGTAACCAACAAAGAACAATGTCGCACTGGCCAGTAGCAAGATTATTGTACAATTCAATAATTTCTATCAAAAGTTTACAATGTTTACAAGAAATATTTTTAATAGCCTGAAGGCAAGAGAGAGAGTCTGAATAGATTATATACTGTTTATGTTTAGGGTGTCTTTGAATATATTGAAGAGCAGTTAATATGGCGTTTGCTTCTGCAGTAAAAATAGAGCTGTTATCTGGTAATCTAGAAGATATTGTTCTCGATCCAATGACAGTGGCACAAGCTACTGCACCACCGTCCTTGGATCCATCTGTAAATAAGGGTTTGTAATTGCTATATTTATGTTTTAATTGATTATATTCTTGTTTATATTGCAATTCATTAGTTTCTGATTTTTTAAATGAAGTTAATGTTAGGGCAACTTGTGGCCTAACCAACTGCCAAGGAGGAGAAGAAAGGAGACGGGAGGGAGCTATGTTTTCCAACTCAATTCTGGCCGAAGAAAGAAAGGGTTTAATTCTGTGTCCTAGAAGTGGAACAAGAGAAGACCTCTTGTCATACAAATTTTCATAAAGCGGATTGAACACACAGTCATAGGCTGGGTTACATTTATTAGAATATAGTTTAGTAATGTATTGTAAAGACAATTTTATACGGCGTTGTGAAAGAGATGATTCATCAGCCTCAACATAGAGACTGGCAACAGGTGAGGTTCTAAAAGATCCAAGACAAAGTCTTAGACCTTGGTGATGGACAGAATCTAATAGTTTGAGGTTGCTTTTACAGGCTCCACCATACACAATGGAGCCATAATCAAGTTTAGATCGTACCAATGATCTGTATAAGTGAAGGAGGGTAACTTGATCCCCTCCCCACTTTGAATTTGAAACAACCTTTAACAAATCTAGTGCCTTCAGACATTTAGCTTTACGGGATTTAATGTGTGGCAAGAAGGTTAAATGAGAATCGAAAATTAAACCCAGGAACTTGGCCTCCTTTACAACCTTGATGGGAGTGCCATTTAAAGATAGTTCAGGGTCCTTATGCGGCTTATATTTTCTACAAAAATGTATGCAATTAGTTTTGGATTTAGAAAATTTGAAGCCATTTTCAAGACACCATTTATTTATTTTGTTCAAACATAACTGCAGTTGTCTTTCAATAGTGTGCATATTTTTACCACTACAAGAAATATTAAAATCATCCACAAATAATGATCCATCAATTGAATCATTTAAAACCTTGGATAAACTGTTGATCTGAATACTAAACAAAGTGACAGACAAAATACTACCTTGAGGGACACCCTGATCCTGATTATAATGATCAGACAGGGTAGAACCTACTCGGACTTGAAATTGCCTGTCTTTTAAAAACTCTGATATAAAAAGAGGCAAACGACCTCTCAATCCAAATTCATGTAAATCCCTCAAAATACCATGCTTCCAGGTCGTATCATAAGCTTTCTCAAGATCAAAGAAAATTGATACAGCATGTTGTTTGTTTACGATTGCATTTTTCATGAAGGATTCTAAGCGTACCAAATGATCAATGGTACTGCGATTTTTCCTGAAACCACACTGAATATTTGTAATGAGATTATTGGTTTCAAGATACCAAACTAATCTATTATTCACCATACGTTCCATGGTTTTACAGACACAGCTAGTGAGAGATATCGGTCTGTAATTCGACGGATCTGTATGATCCCTGCCAGGTTTTGGTATTGGGACTACAATGGCATTACGCCACGAAGGAGGAAATGCTCCAGACGTCCATATTTTGTCAAATATATCTAAAAGTGTGACCAGACATGGTTCAGGCAAATGTTTCAGTAACTGATAATGAATATTGTCATCACCTGCTGCAGTGTCATGAGCCTGGTCAAGAGCTGTATATAACTCATGTAATGAGAAAACTTCATTATAATCTTCACCATTATTTGATTCGAAATTAAGTTTTTTCTTTTCCTGTTGTTTCTGATATCTCTGAAACTCAGGGACATAATTTGCCGATGAAAAATTTTTGGCAAGTGTTTCGCCAATTTTATTTGCAATATGAGACTTGTCAGTAATTAAATTATCACCATCTTTGAGATGGTGAACTGAAGATTTAGAACCTTTACCTTTAATTCTTTGAACCATGTTCCATACCTTGGACATTGGCGTGCGCGAATTAATCCTGGAAACGTAGTTCCTCCAAGATTGCCGTTTGTTGTGTTTGAAGGTGCGACGGGCTTTCGCATTGAGGATTTTAAACTTATTCAAGTTGTGGACAGTTGGATGATAGCGGAAATAATTTTCCGCCTTTTTCCTCGCTTTTCTGGCTTGCCTACAATCGGAATTGAACCATGGTTTCCGTACATGTGGAGCAGTAGAAGACCTAGGTATACACTCATCAGCTATTTCATTTAAAGTGTCAGAAAAAAGCCGAATAGGATCAGTTACTTCACTGAAACACTGCGGCCGTAGTTTAGATGTGCATAACGTTTTAAATAACGACCAGTCTGCCTTGGAAAAATTCCATCTTGTATAAGATGGAGAATCAGATGGATTAGTTGCTGTTAAGATAGTTGGAAAGTGGTCACTTCCACAGAGGTCATTGTGGACTGACCACTCAAATTCATTTAGTAGAGAAGGGTCTGCAAGAGACAGATCCAGAGAAGAGTAGGTGCCAGTTGCAGGGTGCAGATAAGTGCTTGAATCATCATTGTATATACACAAGTCATTATTAGCTATGAAATCTTCCAGTATTTTACCTTTAGAGTTTGTGTTTGTACCACCCCAAATCGGGTTATGTCCATTGAGATTAAAATTAAAATACAAGGTTTAGGAAGTTGGTCATAGAGAGCTTGAAGATCAGACTGCTGGAGTGCTGAAGAAGGTGAAATATATAAAGAGCATAGTGTAAAGGTAACGTGAAGAGTTAGTCTCACTGCAACAGCTTGGAGACTAGATGTGAGTGTTACAGGGCTATGGATAACATCCTGTTTTACAAGAATTGAGTGAGTGAGTGAGTTAATATTTAACGTCACATCGGCAATATTGCAGCCATATCGTGACGAGAACATACATGACAAAAAGGAATATATATGCATATTATGAACACCCTGTCTACGAAGGACAGTAAAACCACAAGACTATCACAGTTAATATTAAAACTAGTGTGGAAACTTATAAAAATATAACAGTAGCATTATTTGGACAATACAATATAAAAACAGGCCATAGATCGCCAACAACAGAGGGTAGATCACCATACCAGGGACCATGGGGACTTACAGTACCTCTGCTACCTGCATGGTCCCTGGCTGGATTTACACCATCCCCTCAGCTGTTGGCGACTGTATGCTAGATTAGCCACAAATTAAAATGACACATATTCTACGATTAAAAAAGTGAAAGATTGAATCTGACTTAAATCGTTTTGGGACTTACGTACCCTCTCAGGAGGACAATATTTTTACGGTACTTCAATCCCCTTCGAGGATACAGCCACTAAAAATCTCAGTTGCTAATTCAACTTCCAATCATAAAATACTTATTTATTTACATGTCAGTCAGTAAATTCAATTCTTTTAAAAATGCAATAATTAAATGAGAACTTACATTACTAAAAAGGTCCTTCATAGTTCTTGATTTAAAATAATTGTCCCTTGTGATGGAATATTCAACACAGTCAAGCAAGACATGCTTGACCGTGATTATTTCATCACAAGGGACGCAGAACGGAGGATCCTCACCTTTCAAAAGATATTCATGCGTATACCTAGTGTGGCCAATACGACATCGTCGTATAATGACCTCTTCAAATCTGGACCGACATCCCAAGTAGGTGTAACCAACAAATGGTTTTATTGCATGTAATTTATTGATACCTACTTGGGTGTCCCACTTCTTCTGCATGAGATCACGAATGTAAGATCTAATGGTGGCTTTATAATCACTGTAAGGAATAAGAAGTGGTGATACAGATTTGTTGAGCGCTGCTTTAGCAGCAAGGTCAGCCAATGTGTTACCAGAGATTCCAACATGGCTGGGTAACCAACAGAAGACGATGTCGTATTGGCCAGTTGCAAGATAATTATAAAGTTCAATAATTTCTATTAAAAGTGGATGTTTACATGCTAGGTTTTTAATAGCCTGAAGGCAAGAAAGAGAGTCTGAATAGATTATGTACTGTTTATGTTTAGGATGTCTTTGGATATATTTAAGGGCTGTTAATATGGCGTTAGCTTCAGCTGTAAAAATAGAACTATTGTCTGGTAATCTAGAAGATATTGTTCTGGATCCAATGACAGTAGCACAAGCCACTGCGCCACCGCCCTTAGACCCATCTGTAAATAAGGATTTATAACCGCAATAGTTATGTTTCAACTGATTATATTCTTGTTTGTATTGTAGTTCGTTAGTTTCTGATTTTTTAAATGTACTTAATGTTAGGTCAACTTGTGGCCTAACCAATTGCCATGGAGGAGAAGAAAGAAGACGGGAAGGAGCTATGTTTTCCAGCTCAATGCCGGCCGAAGAAAGAAAGGGTTTAATTCTGTGTCCGAGAGGTGGAACAAGAGAACACTTTTTGTTGTATAAATCCTCGTAGAGAGGATTGAAAACACAGTTATATGCCGGGTTAGATTTGTTCGAGTATAGTTTTGTAGCATATTGTAAAGATAATTTTATACGTCGCTGAGTGAGAGATGGCTCATCTGCCTCGACATAGAGACTGTCAACGGGAGAAGTTCGAAAAGATCCAAGACATAATCTTAGACCTTGATGATGGATGGAATCTAACATTTTGAGACTGCTTTTACAGGCTCCACCATATACAATGGAACCATAGTCAAGTTTGGAGCGAATGAGTGATCTGTATAAGTGAAGTAGGGTGGTTTGATCGCCTCCCCATTTTGAATTGGAAACAACTTTTAACAAGTCCAGTGCCTTCAAACATTTAACTTTAAGGGATTTAATATGTGGCAAGAACGTCAAGTGGGAGTCAAATATAAGACCCAGAAACTTGGCCTCTTTAACAACTTTAATAGGTGTGCCGTTTAGATACAGTTCAGGGTCCTTATGTGGTTTGTATTTACGGCAGAAATGTATACAGTTAGTTTTTGACTTAGAAAATTTAAAGCCGTTTTCCAAACACCATTTATTTATCTTGTTCAGACACAACTGCATTTGCCGTTCAATAGTATGCATGTTTTTACCTCGACATGAAATGTTAAAATCATCCACAAAAAGTGATCCATCAATTGAATCGTTTAAAACCTTTGATAAACTGTTTATCTTGATGCTAAAAAGTGTAACAGACAAAATACTGCCTTGTGGTACACCCTGATCCTGACTGTAATGATCAGACAGGGTAGAACCCACACGGACTTGAAATTGTCTATCATTTAAAAAGTTGGCTATAAATTGAGGCAATCGGCCTCGCAATCCGAAGTCATGTAAATCTTTTAAAATCCCATGTTTCCAAGTGGTGTCATATGCTTTTTCTAGATAAAAAAAGATAGACACAGCGTGCTGTTTGTTAATTAATGCGTTTTTTACAAATGATTCCAAACGAACTAAGTGATCGACTGTACTTCTGTTTTTACGGAAACCACACTGTATATCTGTGATAAGGTTATTAGTTTCCAAGTACCAAACAAGTCGATTATTTATCATGCGTTCCATGGTCTTGCAAACACAGCTTGTCAATGAAATCGGACGATAATTGGACGGATCCGTATGATCACGTCCAGGTTTAGGTATGGGTACCACTATTGCATCACGCCATGAAGAAGGAAATTTCCCGGAAGTCCAAATATCATCAAATATATACAAGAGCGTCTCTAAACAGGATTCTGGTAAGTGCTTCAGAAGTTGATAATGTATGTTATCAGCTCCTGTAGCAGTGTCGTGAGCTTCATCAAGAGCAGTATGGAGTTCATGAATAGAAAATGTTTCATTATAATCTTCCCCATTATCAGAATTGAAATTAATACTTTTCTTTTCTTCTTGTTTTTGATACTGCTGGAATTTAGGTAAATAGTTGGAAGAGGAAGAGTGTTTAGCAAGGGTTTCACCCAGTTTATTTGCAATATCAGATTTATCCGTAAGTAACTGATCTCCATGTTTAAGATGATGGACAGTAGAATTAGTACCTTTACCTTTAATTTTTTGGCACCATGTTCCATACCTTGGACATGGGTGTCCGAGAATGTATTTTGGATACATAATTTTGCCAAGATTGGCGTTTGTTCTGTTTAAAAGTACGCCGTGCTTTAGCATTTAAAATTTTAAATTTATTTAAATTATGCACCATAGGGTGGCGACGGAAATAATGTTCTGCTTTTTTCCTTGCCTTCCTAGCTTGTTTGCACTCATCGTTGAACCATGGTTTTCTTATGTGTGGAACTACAGAGGACATTGGTATACACTCATCAGCTATGGAATTCAGTTCATCAGAGAAGCATTTAATAGCATCGGGAACGTCAATAAAAAGCCCAGGTTGAAGTTTTTCAGAACACAGTGTTTCATATAAAGCCCAGTTAGCCCTTTTAAAATTTCGCCTTGATGATGGAGGAACATCAGATGGAGTTACAGCTTTTAATACAGTAGGAAAATGGTCACTTCCACAGAGGTCATCGTGGACTGACCATTCGAATTCATTTAGTAGTTCTGAATTTGTGAGTGACAAGTCGAGGGCAGAATAGGTCCCTGTACCAGGATGTAAATATGTGCTGGAACCATCATTATAAATACATAAATCATTGTCAGAACAAAAGTCCTCCAATAACTTACCTTTAGTGTTTGTAGTTACACTACCCCAGAGTGGGTTGTGTCCATTTAAATCTCCCATTATAATACAGGGCTTCGGGAGCTGATCATATAGAGCTTGAAGATCAGTTTTGGCAAACGTCGAAGACGGCGAAATATAAAGAGAGCATAGCGTAAACGCTACATGTAAAGTAACTCTCACTGCTACAGCCTGCATATTAGTATTAAGTGAAGCATGGCTTTGAATAACGTTTTGTCTGACTAGAACGGATGATCCGCCAGTGGCCCTATCACCCGGAAGTGAAAAACAATGATATGCATTAAATTGACGAAGGTCAAATGTATCTGTTTGTTTTAAATATGTCTCTTGGAGTCATATCGCTGAAGGTGTGAAATCTTGGACTAATAGCTGTAATTCATTAGTCCTCAATCCTCTGCAGTTCCACTGTATAATATTATTAGAATAAACTATCTTTTGGGGGGATTTATTGGGGATCTACCCCGCACTCTTTTGGAGGGCGACAAGCTATGTGCCCTAGAATGGACGTTTTCAGAAATGTCCATGTCTTCAAGAGACCCGTATTTATTAAACAGTTGAATTTTGTTCTGTGACCCTTTAGGAGCTCTGCCACTTTGTGGTTTTGAAGCATCAGGCTTTGGCTTCGGTTTACTTTTCACAGTTTGTTGACTATCAGCTGTCGATTGAGACTTTGAGTGTGACTGAGATGATGATTTGTGATCAGAAGAAGACTTTGAGGTACTAGGAAGTGATTCCTCAGTCTGAGATGATATGGCAGGGTACAAATGCTGTGGAGAATCGCAATTTACCCAAGTCAAGGTAGTTTGGCAGCCTGTGGATGATTTTGTTATTTTAGGGGTAGACTCCAATGAAGTTTTTGCCACTGTAGCATAACTTTCTGGAAGATCAGACCTCTTTACCATTTTTTTTGCCTCAGAAAAGGAGACATTTTGAGTAAACTTTATTCTGTTTATCTCCATTTGCTCTTTCCAAACAGGACACTGTTTTGAAAATGAGGAGTGGTCGCCTGAGCAGTTGGTGCATTTTTTGACGTTACTGTCACAATCTTCTGTTGTGTGTGTCTTTTCACTGCAGTGAGCACACACAACAGACAATGTGCAAGTATTGACACCGTGGCCGAACTTTTGGCATTTGAAACACCGAAGGGGATTCGGAATGTACTTTTCCACACTGATATTACAGTATCCAGCTTTAAGTGATGTTGGAGCACTAGGTGATGAGAAAGAAAACAGATAGGTATTGGTTTGAATAGTTGTGTTGTTTTTACGGGCTGTGAAACGTTTGACATATAATACACCCTGATCTTTCATTTCGGAAGCGATATCAAGTTCAGACATGTCTGCCAGTAAGCGATCTCGATCACGTACGATTCCCTTGCTCGTGTTCAGTGTTTTGTGGGCCGTGACAGTAACCGGAGTGCCAACGAAAGTGTCAGTGTTCAAAAGGTTCGTATACTGTTGCCTTTTGGCGCACTCGATCAACAGTGCACCAGAACGTAATTTTCTAATGTTCTTTACATCACCGGCAATGCCTTGAATACCTTTAGACACCGCAAAAGGGTTTAACTTTAAAGGTGCATTATCTTTGGTCTCAATGACAATAAAACGTGGCCAGTAGTCAATGTGTTTAGACGTTCTGAGGTCATCAACAGGGTCATTTTCAAGAGGACGTTTACTCTTTTTAGTGGGGGTTTCGTAAGCCATGGTGAGTTATTTAGGTTTCATCATCCGAGCTCCCCACCCACCACGGAGTATCACAAGGACAATGCTAAAGCAAGCGGGCCTCCAGCCTGCAGCACCAAGGATACCCGGATGATATACTCCAGCAGAAGAATTATGAATAATTGATCCACCAGATTGGCCCATGAGCCATCGCCTTCTGGGCATACGACTCTAGGCAAAGTTTTGAACGTCAGAATTCAAATCAAACATGTTTATAAAAATATAACCAAGACCAAAATTACATCAATTTCAAATTATACTTGTGCAATGATAAATATACATAGATTCCATGCACAGGGCTTGGCATGACCAGCCGATTGGTCGAACCGGGCCCATTCGACCACCCGTCTAGGCGAAGTCAGGGCCAAAGTGGTGTATTGAGCAACAGGAACACGGTTGCAAGCTCCTATTGCCCTCAACCACCAGGATCCCTTCCTCCGCCGACACGGGCCGCAACCCACGGCAAACGGGTTGGTGGACCAAATATCCCCCCGGGTCCACTACGGGGGTGTCGGCGAGCTCTTAGCGTGACCCAGCACCCACCACGAGGAGGTGGCTCGCCACGGGTGCCTACAAGAATTGAAGACCCTCCAGTGGCCCTATCACCTGGAGGTGAAAAACAATTATATGAAGTGAACTGACGTAGATAAAAAAAAGCGTCTGTCTCCTTCAGATAGGTTTCCTGGAGACAGAAAGCGGATGGTGCAAAATCCTGGACAAGTAGCTGTAACTCGTTGAAATTGGTCCTTAGGCCTCTACAGTTCCACTGTACAATATTTTTGCAATGGATTATCGTTTGGGCGGGTTGATTGGGGATCTACCCCGTACTTTTTTTGAGGGCGACAAGCTGTGTGCCCTTGATTGGACGTTTTCGGACACGTCCATGTCCTCAAGTGATCCGTATTTATTATAAAGCTTAATTCTGTTTTCAGACCCTTTTGGGGCTCTGCCACTTTGCTTATTTGAAGAATCAGGCATAGGTTTAGTTTTTCCTTTAGGAATTTGTTGGACATTTGACAAAGATTGAGACCTTGCAGGTGGCTGTGATGATGAATCCGAAGCTGGCCCTGATTGACTTTGCGACATGCGAGGAAGTAGCTCAGCGGTCTGAGTAGAAATAGCGGGTGAAAAAACCTTTGGGGAATCAGTGTGCACCCAAGTCAAGTTTGTTTGAGCAGCTGAAGAAGACGTAGAAGCCTTAGAGGATGGTTCAGATGATGGTTTTGTTTTAGAAGCATATGTTTCTTGTGGATCGCATCTTTGAACAAGTTGTTTCGCTTCGGCAAAGCTGATATTTTGAGTAAATTTTAGTTTGTTTATTTCCATCTGGTACTTCCAAATCAGACACTCTTTTGAGAAAGACGAATGGTCTCCTGAACAATTGGTGCATTTCTTGTAATTACTGTCACAATCTTCTGTTGTGTGGGTCTTCTCACCGCAGTGAGCACACACAACAGACAATGTGCAGGAATTTACACCGTGACCATACTTTTGACACTTGAAACATCTGAGTGGATTAGGAATAAACGTTTCCACTTTGATGTGACAGTAGCCGACCTTTATTGATTTTGGAGCCGTTGGAGTGGAAAATGAAAATAAATAGGTGTTGGTTTGTTGGATCTGGTTGTTTCTTCGGGTTGTGAAACGTTTCACAAATAACACACCTTGGTCCTTCATCTCTGCAGCGATGTCAATTTCCAGCATATCCGCAAATAGTCTATCACGGTCTCTCACAATACCCTTACTAGTGTTAAGAGTACGGTGAGGAGAGACTGACACTGGAATGCCTACAAATGATTTTGTTGAAAGGAGATTGGTTGCCTGTTGCCTCCTATTACACTCAACAAGCAAAGAACCTGTTCGTAAACGTCTAACGTTTCTAACATCACCTGCAATGCCCTGTATGCCTTTTGATACCGCAAAAGGGTTCAGCTTTAACGGAGTGTTGTCAGTGGTCTCAATTACAATAAATCGTGGCCAGTAGTCAATGGATGTGGACAGTCCTTGGTCTTCAACATCAAGATCAGTAGTATCAAGAGGACGTTTTGTTTTTTTGAGGGGAGTTTCGTAAGCCATGGTAAGTTTATATTGTTTCATCATCCGAGCTCCCCACCCGCCACGGAGTATCACAAGGACAATGCTAAAAGCAGGCGGGTTTCCTGCCTGCAGCACCAAGGATACCCGGATGGTATACTCAAGCAGAATAACACAAAAGTATTTATTCCACTTGATTGGCCCATGAGCCAATGCCTTCTGGACATAGGACTCTAGGCAAGTTACGAAATTTGAATTGTACAATCGAAATACAAATGAATCATCATGAAGCCAAGACAAGAAATTACATATTTTCTCAAATTTGTGAACAACATTTACATGTACAGGACTTAGCATGACCAGCCGATTGGTTGAACCGGGCCCATTCAACCACCCGTCTAGGTGAAGTCAGGGCCAAAGTGGTGTGTTGAGCAATAGGAGCAATAGTCCTGCTCCCATGCTCTCAACCACCAGGATCCCTTCCTCCACCAACACAGGGCCGCAACCCACGGCAAACGGGTTGGTGGACCAAATATCCCCCCGGGTCCACTACGGGGGTGTCGGCGAGCTCTTGGCGTTACCCAGCACCCACCACGAGGAGGTGGCTCGCCACGGGTGCCACTTCGTACAGGATCAGAAATGAAGGATTAAGGTGTGCTCTATGCCAAGCGCTTTTCAACTCGGAGAAACAACGAAACCATCAAAACAAATACGTATCTGTTCACTTTTTCATGCCCAAATGCTCCAAAATCAGTGATGACAGGTTACTGTAACATTCCAGTTGATACCTACATCCCCAACCCGTTCAGGTGTTTTAACTGCCAGAAATATGGACACGGCGTAAATACCTGCAGATTGTCTGTTGTGTGTGCTCACTGTGGTGAAAAGACACTCACAACAGAACATTGTGACAGTGATTATAAAAAATGCACCAATTGATCAGGCGACCATTCTTCATTTTCTAAACAGTGTCCAATCTGGAAAGAGCAAATGGAGTATTATAATGGGAGATTTAAATGGGCACAACCCACTCTAGGGTAGTGTAACTACAAACACTAAAGGTCAGATGTTTTAGGACTTTTGTTCTGACAATGATGTATGTATTTATAATGATGGTTCCAACACATATTTACACCCTGATACAGGGACCTATTCTGCTCTTTGTCACTCACAACTTCCGAACTACTAAATGAATTTGAATGGTCATTCAACGATGACCTCTGTGGAAGTGACCATTTTCCTACTATATTAAAAGCTGTAATTCCATCTGATGTTCCTCCATCATCAGGGCGGAATTGTAGAAATGCTAACTGGGTTTTATAGACGTTCCTGATGCTACTAAGTGCTTTTCTGATGAATTGAACTCCATAGCTTATGGGTGTATACCAAAGTCCTCTGCAGTTCCACATATTCGGAAACCATGGTTCAACGGTGACTGCAAAAAAGCTAGAAAGGCAAGGAAAAAAGCAGAATATTATTTCCGTCGCCATCCTATGGTGCATAATTTAAATTGACACAGCATGTTGTTTATTAATTATGGCATTCTTAACAAAAGATTCTAAACGCACTAAATGATCGATGGTACTTCTGTTTTTACGGAAACCACATTGTATATCTGTTATAAGGTTATTAGTCTCCAAGTACCAAACAAGTCGATTATTTATCATGCGTTCCATGGTTTTGCAAACGCAGCTCGTTAGTGAAATTGGTCTATAATTCGATGGATCAGTATGATCACGTCCAGGTTTAGGGATGGGAACAATTATGGCATCTCGCCACGAGGGAGCAAATTTTGCAGTTGTCCAAATGTCATCAAATATATGTAAAAGTGTCTCTAAACAGGAGTCTGGCAAGTGCTTCAGAAGTTGATAATGTATACCATCAGCACCGGAAGCAGTATCGTGAGCTTGGTCAAGAGCAGTATGAAGTTCATGTATTGAAAAGGTTTCATTGTAATCTTCCCCATTCTCTGAAGTAAAATTAATATATTTCTTTTCCTGATGTGTTTGATATTTTTGGAAATCAGGTACATAATTTGATGAGGAAGAATGTTTCGCCAAAGTCTCACCAAGTTTATTAGCAATATATGATTTATTAGTCAATAACTGATTCCCATCTTTAAGATGGTGAATACTAGATTTAGAGCCCTTACCTTTTAATTTCTGGATCATGTTCCATACCTTTGAAATTGGCGTACGTGAATTTATTTTTGAACGTAATTATGCCAAGACTAGCGTTTATTTTGTTTAAAAGTACGCCGTGCTTTAGCATTTAAAATTTTAAATTTGTTTAAATTATGCACCATAGGATGGCGACGGAAATAATGTTCTGCTTTTTTCCTTGCCTTCCTAGCTTGTTTGCATTCATCGTTGAACCATGGTTTTCTTATGTGTGGAACTGCAGAGGACTTTGGTATACACTCATCAGCTATGGAATTCAGTTCTTCAGAAAAACATTGAATAGCATCAGGAACGTCAATAAAAAGTTCAGGTTTAAGTTTTTCAGAACACAGTGTTTCATATAAAGTCCAGTTAGCCTTTTTTAAAATTCCGCCTTGATGATGGAGGCACATCAGATGGAGTTATAGATTTTAATATAGTAGGGAAATAGTCATTTCCACAGAGATCATTGTGGACTGACCACTAAAACTCATTAAGTAGTGAAGAGTCTGCAAGAGACAGATCTAGAGAAGAGTAGGTCCCGTTTGCAGGGTGCAGATAAGTGCTTGAATCATCATTGTATAAACATAAGTCATTATTGGAGATAAAATCTTCCAGTATTTGACCTTTTGAGTTAGTGTTTGTACCACCCCATAGCGGGTTATGGCCATTGAGATCACCCATTATGATACACGGCTTTGGGAGTTGATCATAGAGACCCTGCAGATCTGACTGTTGGAGTGTTGAGGAAGGCGGTATATACAAAGAGCATAGTGTAAAAGTAACGTGAAGAGTAAGTCTCACTGCAACGGCCTGGAGGTTAGTTTTAAGAGCTACAGAACTATGGATAACATCTTGTTTAACGAGGATTGAAGATCCTCCAGTGGCCCTGTCACCCGGAGGGGAAAAATAATTGTATGCATCAAACTGACGTAAATTAAAAGTATCTGTCTGTTTCAGGTATGTTTCCTGTAAACAAAAAGCTGCTGGTGCAAAGTCTGGGACTAATAGCTGTAGTTCATTAAGATTAGTCCTTAATCCTCTACAATTCCATTGTATTATATTTTTGGAAGAAACTATGGTGGGTTGATTGGGGATCTACCCCGCACCTTTTTAGAGGGCGACAAGCTATGTGCCCGGGGATGGATGTTATCAGACACATCCATATCTTCTAGTGATCTTGTCTGACCCTTTAGGAGCTCGATTTGGTCTTGAAGTGTCTGATCTTGATTTGATCTTTGTTTTACCTGTCTGTTTCTCATTCTTCCCTGGTTGTGATCCAAGCTGAGAAACGGGAGATTGTTGCTGAGAAAAGTTCTGCTGATCAGGAAGTAAATCTGCTGTCTGTGTTGATTGCTCAGGAGAAAGGTTTTTAGGAATGTCTGTGTTTATCCACGTCAAGTCTTTTTGACAGGCATGTGACAAGGTAATGACTTGAGAAGTATTTTCTTTGTTGGTCATTTCTGATGGCTTTCTGGCGATGGAAGCATAAGTTTCACTAGTATCCCTTGACTGTATCAACTTTTTGGCTTCAGCAAAACTGACATTATTAGTGTATTTAATCCTGTTGATCTCCATCTGCTATTTCCAAGTGGGACACTCCTTAGAAAATGCTGAATGATTTCCATTGCAGTTGGCACATTTTTTGGAGCTGCTTTCACAATCGTCTGTTACATGAGTAGTCTCAGCACAGTGAGCACATGTAACAAACAATGTGCAAGTCTTCACACCATGTCCAAACTTCTGGCATTTGAAACATCTCAGAGGAGTGGGGATATATGCATCAACATTAACGCTGTAGTAACCTGCCCTGATTGATTTGGGTGGATTTGGCGCAGAAAAAGAAAACAGGTATGTGTTAGTTGGAACACTTTCATTGTTTTTCCGAGTGGAAAATCTTTTGACATACATCACACCTTGATCCTTCATTTCCGATGCAATGTCAATCTCGGTCATATCTGCAAATAGACGATCTCGGTCTCGTACAATACCTTTACTGGTGTTCAGTGTTCTATGTGCAGAGACCTTAACCGGAACTCCAACAAACGTTTCAATGGACAACAGGTTAGTTGCTTGCTGTTTTCTATTACATTCAAGTAATAAACATCCTGAACGCAAGCGTTTCACATCTTTAACGTCTCCTGCTATTCCATGGATACCTTTAGATATCGCAAATGGATTCAGCTTTAAAGGAGTATTATCAAGAGTCTCAAGGATCAGAAAACGAGGCCAGTAATCAATAGATTTGGAGGGTAGCTGTTCATCGTCATCATTGTCGAGTTGGCATTTCGTTTTTTTGTTTGGGGTTTGGTATTCCATGGTAAGTTAGTATGAATTCGTCATCCGAGCTCCCCACCCCCCACGGAGTATCACAAGGACAATACTAAGAGCAGGCGGGTTTCCAGCCTGCAGCACCAAGGATACCCGGATGATATACTCAAGCAGAATAATGCCTTCTGGACATAGGACTCAAGGCAAGATACGAAATTTAGTTAATCAATCGTAAAATAGACATATCATGACAAAGCCATGACAACTGACAAAAGACAAAATGGTTTCTAAAAATTTATGCAGTAAACTTTACATGTACAGGGCTTAGCATGACCAGCCGATTGGTTGAACCGGGCCCATTCAACCTCCCGTCTAGGTGAAGTAAGGGTCGAAGGGGTGTGTTGAGTAAAGGGAACGCGGTCACAGGCCCCCAGTGCCCTCAACCCCTAGACTCCCGTCCTCCACCGACACAGGGCCGCAACCCAAGGCAAACAGGTTGGTGGACCAAATATGCCCCCGGGTCCACAACGGGGGTGCCGGCGAACTCTTGGCGTTACCCAGCACCCACCACGAGGAGGTGGCTCGCCACGGGTGCCGCCGCATATTAAGTCCCTAAAAGCCAAATGCTTGAAGGCTCTTGATTTATTAAAGGTTGTTTCTCATTCAAAATGGGGAGGGGATCAGACTACCCTACTTCAGTTATATAGATCACTCGTGCGATCGAAAGTTGATTACAGCTCCATCGTATATGGTGGAATATACAACGGAGCTTGTCAAAGCAACCTTAAACTACTTGATCCTGTGCACCACCAAGGCCTAAGACTTTGTCTCGGTTCTTTTAGAACTTCTCGTATCGACAGTCTGTACGTCGAGGCTGATGAACGTTCTCTCAACCAACGCCGTATAAACTATCTTTACAGTACATTACAAAATTTGCTTCTAATGAGTCTAATCCTGCATTTAATTGTGTCTTTAATCCTCTTTATGAGTATTTGTATAACAAAAAGTCTTCCCTTGTTCCGCCTCTTGGGCTCAGAATTAAGCCATTTCTTGCTGCTTCTAGTATTAAGCTGGAAAATATAGCTCCTTCCCGTCTTCTTTCTTCTTCTTGGCAGATAGTTAGGTCACAAGTCGACCTAACATTAACTTCGTTTAAAACATCAGAAACTAATGACTTACAGTATAAACAAGAATATGATCAATTAAAACATCATTATAGCAATTATAAATCCTTATTTACAGATGGGTCCAAGGACGGTGGCGCAGTGGCTTGTGCCACTGTCATTGGATCCAGAACAATATCTTCGAGATTACCAGACAACAGTTCTATTTTTACAGCTGAAGCTAATGCCATACTAACGGCTCTTAAATATCTTCAAAGACACCCTAAACATAAACACTATATAATCTATTCCGACTCTCTTTCTTGTCTTCAAGCCATTAAAAATATTTCTTGTAAACATCCACTTTTAACTGAAATAATTAAATTGTATAATGATCTTGCTACTGGTCAATACGACATCGTCTTCTGTTGCTTACCCAGCCACGTGGGCATTTCTGGGAACACAGCTAAAGCAGCACTCAACAAATCTGTGTCACCACTTCTCATTCATTACGGTGATTAGAAAGCCACCATTAAATCTTATATGCGTGATCTGATGCAAAAGAAGTGGGACACCCAAGTAGGCATAAATAAATTACATGAAAACCCTATATTGGTTACAGCTGCTTGGGTTGTCAGTCCAGATTTGAAGAGGTTATGTTACGACGATGTCGTATTGGTCACGCCAGATATATTCATGCATACCTGTTAAAAGGTGAGGATCCTCCATTTTGTATCCCTCGTGATGAGAGAGTCACGGTCAAGCATATTCTGATCAGTATTTCAATGTCAAAACCGTTCAGGACCTTTTTATAAACATCAGGTCTCATGTAATTATTGTTTTTTCAAAAGAAATTGATTTTTTGGTTGAGTTTTGAATGATGTGTTCTGTAGATAGATGTATTTTAATGATTGGAAGTTTAATTTCGTAACTGTTTGGTAGTGGCTGTATCCTCGAAGCGGGTTGAAGTACCGTAAAATTATTGTTCTCCTGAGAAGGTACGTAAGTCCATAAACATTATTTAGACTTTCCACTGTTTTAGTCGTAGCATATGTGTATTTTTAATTTGTGGCTAGATGTGTCTAAATTGCTAACAGCTGAGGGGACGATGTAAATACAACTAGGGTCCATGCAGGTAGCAAAGGCACTGTAAGTCCCCATGGTCCCTAGTATGGTGATGTACCTTCAGTTGTTGGCATTTTATACCATGATTTTATATTGTATTGTCCGAATAGTGATATAAGTTCTAGCTTTCCACGCTAGTTTTAATCCCATTTGTGATATTCTAGTTTTGTTTACTGTCTGACGTTGACAGGTTTTTACTATACATATATTTCATTTCAGTATTGCATGTTCTCGTCACGATATGGCTGAGACATTGCCGATGTGACGTTAAATATTAACTCACTCACTCACTGATATAGCTTTTTCGCTTTGAGGTATTGTTATTTACGTTTCCACTGTCTACATAAACCATCTTTAAACCTATTTCTAAGTCTGCAGCAGTGAAATTCTGTTTCGTCTAAATATGCATAGACTGCGCTTAGCTTCCCCATTTGCCTTATGACAATCTGGTCCATGAAATGTGAATACTTTCGGGATGGCAGACACAAACCTATGGTTGATATGTTTTCATTGAAAGTGCTAATATGATCATCATTCCATTGTATTTGCACGTACGTCTTTAGTTTCCAGTTTTTCACCTGGACCAGTTAGTCTAAGAATTAAAGGCATGTGTTTACTCTCTATTCCATTTCCTACATTAACGTTAAATAGCCCAGGTGATGATATAACGTAATCAATTAGACTACAACCCTGTTCGGAAATATAAGTGAACTTCCCTATCTCCTTCCATCCGGCCATTTAAAACATACACGTTAAAAATGTAAAACAAATTTTAACAAAAAATTCTGTTTACACAAGCATCATTTGTAAATCTAGCAACACTGCTTCATCCTCGGGAGGATAGTCATTAAAGTTTTCACTTTGCATATCTGGAGGTTGTTTACCAGTCCCAACCAGCGCATTTAACTCTCCACACAGGAGTATACAGTAATCAGTGAGATAATTGGATTATCTGGGAACCACTGTTCTAACTTCCCGAACAGAGTAGCAGTTCCTGTGACTCTAGAGTAAGAAGATCCCTCTGGGGGAGCATATACTACTGGAAGGATAACATCGCGATCCGGATACAACTAGCCGGATACAACTACGTTCTCAATATTAATGGGGACCCTCGGACAGAATTTTGAAATATTTTTCTCATAAATACCTCCTGAGAGTCTGCCATATTTAGCTATTTTTGTGGCAGTACAAAAGTATGCCTCAACGTCACACAGTTCAGGTATATCAATACACTTATCAACTAAAGTCTCTTGCAGGCATATGAAATCGAACTGAAGTAGGTAATGCAGAGAGTCACTATCAACAAGATTATTTATCAAACCGTCAGTATTCCAAGAACAAATAGAGAACGTTGCGGATTGACAAGAAGAAAGTTGTGGGGCAGGATGAGATTCAAGAGAAACACTAACATTCTCACCGCTCGAAATTCGCAATGACGCCCGACCGCATACCTGTTTCGATGAATTACGACCCTTACGTGGTCGTACGTTTGTGTTAGGCGTCGAAGAGCCCGTAAAACTATATATATATATATATATATATATATATATATATATATATATATATATATATATATATATATATATATATATATATATATATATATATATATATTTTTATATATATATATACACACACACACACACACACATATGTGTATGTATGTATATATATGTGTGTGTGTGTGTGTGTGTGTGTGTGTGTGTGTGTGTGTGTGTGCGCGCATGCGCGCAAAGGCCCCGTTACTGATGCTTGGTTGGTTTCCCTCTGCATTAGGCTTGTCAACTGTAACAATCCTGCTCAACCAAACGGCAACATCTGGTTCTTCATTAGCTACCTCAGACTGTGGCCCTCTGGGTTTGGTAATGTGGTGTCGCTGAATTGACCACGGCTGTCGGTAGTGCAGACTGCGAATCCATCCAATCTCAAGGTAACCCTGATTCTGTGGATTCTCTAGATATTCAAGGACAGTTCCAAACAATTAAGGACAGTTCAACAAAAAAAGCCGCGGGGTGCGCTCAAGTGACAAGGCGCAATTTAACTGTACACAGCTCTATTCAGGGCTAAGTCAATCATCTTGCTGCCTTTGCGGTAGCTCCGATGTCAGCTCCTGTCTTCTGTGCTATTTTGGAGAGCTTGCGGCTTGCTCTACATCAACATTTGGTATTTAAGTACTCACAGTGTGTTGGCGTGTATTTCGATAGGGGTGTGTAACTCTCATGTATGATTGCTAGAAAACGCGACTATGCTTGTCGTAAGAGGCGACTAACGGGATCGGGTGGTCAGGCTTGCTGACTTGGTTGACATATGTCATCGGTTCCCATTTGCACAAATTTGCTGTTGATCACTGGATTATCTGGTCCAGTCTCGATTATTTACTGACTGCCGCCATATAGCTGGAATATTGCTGAGTATGGTGTAAAGCTAAACTAACTCACTCACTCACTCAAAATACTGGTTATTGTACTAAGTTGACTTAAGCTGTAACAGCTTGTTCACCAATGTCGATAAATATATCTGATGAAAATATTGAAATCAAATATTGTAAAACAAGCCAGTGAACAGGCACACGCTTATATACTGTCACGCTGCAAGGTACGTATCTAGTTAACACGTAAATTGTGCAAGGTTCCTCATTAAGTTTATATTTCTTGAAAACGTACATGGTGATACATTTAAATATGTTTCATGGGTGTACAAATCTTGATAACTGTTTCTGTGTTTTCTAGCAAGCATTTCTAACACACGTAAGTGGTGTGAATGAAGGACATGAGGGTCAAGTTTGTTATTGTTTTAATACACAGTCAGAAATAGATCATTAAAGTGCCACAAGTTAAGGAAGCAATATAAAATCATGAGCAGAGCATAAATGAAATATATCTACCATATCTACCCTCTGTACCTCTTTCTCTTCGCTGGGAGGCGCAGACCGGTGGCATGTTGCACCTAGTTGATTTCCGTGGATATCTGCTCTCTTAGAAGGAATTGAAGGAATTAGAAAAGGATATGTTGGAGTGGGGTGGTGTGGTGGTTGTGCAACTCCAATAATCTACCTCATTTGCTATCCTCTTACTCATGCTGTACATATGACTTCCAACTACCAATTACCTTCCACCTTGAGCTGTAGGTAGATATCTGTAGCTGTGTATTCGCCATGTTTTAGAGTAATGATGATTTTTCCAATTACCTTCGAATAGAAGAGGGAAACAAGCAATTAAGCAGAAGTCAGGATAACGAAACGTAATACATTACAATACAGTTCCCCAACACCAAACCACGTGTCTTCTGGTGGAGTTTTCAGCCAGAATATGGAACACTGAACATCTTCTCTTGCATGAAATGCATGGGCAGAAACCTTCAGCCAGTGAGAACTTCTTCATATACTTAATGCAAATTACCACAGTATAAATCTAAAGTATGAACTGTGACCCATCCTTACACAGGTTGCAAAGCTCCAAGTGGGTGGTCCCTTCCTCATCATGAAATTAATATTTTAAGACTTATAATTAAAACCAAAACCCAAAACAATGCCAACATAAATGCATTATTTTACACCCTGTTACATAGACACACTGATCAACACATAGATCAAGTGTCATTTCGGATGAAGTACGATAGTCCATTATACTTGCATGAATGAAGACTTATTATCAGAAAGATACCAACGCTGATAAAGACTGATAAATATACGCACGCCTACTATCAATATGTTGGTTAATTCTCACACGTAGGTTTCTTAAACAGATAAAAAATGTTGGTGAGGATACAGCCAACATTACAACAAAGACGCACTCGTGTTACTGTTAACAACTCAAATGGACAAATATATTGACACCTTGTCACTATCCATTCAATTATTTACCAAATCGTGAAAGCACACATTTACCATACAAATGTATATGTTTAACACATGCAATTTGAGCTTAACAAATACTATACACAAAAAAACCCATTGATTTCAATGAATCTAACACTCTTCAAAATAAAAAAAGACAAGAAAAAAAAAACGCAAAATGAAATTTAAAAAATATACTTACGGTTTTGTACACATATGTAAACTCTAACATTTTTTAGGGTTGCACATTGTTTCTGGAATGTGTTAGAAGATCATGCTTGACCAAACGCAACCAAAAGTGATTTTGAACAGTTTTATATCAATTAGGGTTGTCATTATGTGCGTGGATGTCATGCAGCATGATTATCAGGCACAATGATTGTTTCTAACTTGCACAGCATGAATACAGCTTGTGACTATAAAAGACACAAATGAATCTCATAATTTCATCCACGATCATTGCAAGTACTGTACCCCAAAATGGGACGTCTAAACACTGCCGATGGAAATCAGGCAATTGGACAATTACAAGCTGGCAAATCAAAGAGTGGGGTGGTAAGGATCTTCAACGTTCCCAGCACAATAACTCGATTGTGGGATCGATTTCGTCAAACAAATTCGACAAATGGCCATCCAAGATCAGGAAGATCTAGAGTCCCTACACCTGCCGGTACATTCGGGTAACGCACCTTACAGCACAAGAACAGTTTCAGCCCGAAGAGTGTCCGATCAGACAATCAGGAACTATCTCCCAGAAAGAGCAATACATGCCAAACATCAAAGAAAAAAAAAACAGGACTACATCGATGTCGACGAATGAGATGGTGTAACACGGTGCTGCCTTAGAATCTAGCAAACTGCAGGCGCATGTAGTTTATAAAAAAATCCCGTTATCTTCTTAGGCAAAGCTGCAATGAGATCTATATCCGTCATCTGATGCAGAAGAAGTGGGACACTCAGGTAGGTATCAATAAATTACATGCAATATATCCCTAGATTGGTGGCACCCGTGGCGAGCCACCTCCTCGTGGTGGGTGCTGGCTAACGCAAAGAGCTCGCCGACACCCCCGTAGTGGACCCGGGGGTATATTTGGTCCACCAACCCGTTTGCCGTGGGTGGCGACCCTGTTTCGGTGGAGGAGGGGATCCTGGTGGTTGAGGGCAATATGAGCAGGACCAGTGTTCCTGTTGCTCAATACACCACTTCGGGTCTGACTTCACCTAGACGAGTGGTAGAATCGGCCCGATTCTATCAATCGGCTGGTCATGCCAAGCCCTGTGTATGCACTTATATCATTACACAGTTTTAATTTGGAAAAGAGTTACTTTTGGACATTTGTTTATATAAAATGTTAAAGATCTTCATTATGATGTTTTGAACTTTGCCTAGAGTCTTATACCCAGAAGGCGGTGGCTCATGGGCCAATCTGGTGGATATGTTATTTATAACTCTTCTGCTGGAGTATATCATCCGAGTATCCTTGGTGCTGCAAGCTGGAGACCCACTTGTTTTTAGCATTGTCCTTGTGATACTCCGTGGTGGGTGGGGAGCTCGGGTGATGAAAATATAAACATTAAACATGGTTTATGAAACCCCAACTAAGAAAACCAAACGTCCTCTTGAAACTGATCCTATTGATTATGACATCCGACCGTCCAAATCAATTGATTTCTGGCCACGTTTTCTAGTGATTGAAACTATTGACAAGACACCTTTCAAGCTGAACCCTTTTGCAATATCTAAGGGTATTCAGGGTATTGCTGGAGAAGTCAAAAACATAAGAAAGTTACGTTCGGGTGCGCTGCTGGTTGAATGCTCTAAAAGACAGCAATCAGCCAACCTTATGAGTACCGAATGATTCGTTGGCGTTTCAGTTACGGTCTCTGCTCATAAGACCTTAAATACAAGCAAAGGCATCATCAGGGACCGCGATCGACTACTTGCTGAAATGTCAGAAATTGACATCGCATACGAGATGAAAGATCAAGGTGTGCTCTATGTCAAACGCTTTTCGACCCGTGAAAACAATGAAAGTGTTCCCACCAATACTTATCTCTTCTCCTTTTCGTCTCCGACAGCTCCAAAATCATTGAAGGCTGGTTAGTGCAACATCAAGGTTGACGTGTACATTCCCAATCCACTGAGATGTTTTAAATGCCAGAAGTACGGCCATGGTGTAAATACTTGTACATTGTCCGTTGTGTGTGCTCACTGTGGTGAGAAGTCACACACAACGGAAGATTGTACAAGTACCTTTAAAAAGTGCACCAACTGTTCAGGAAAGCATTCATCTTTTTCGAAAGAGTGCCCGATTTGGAAAGAACACATGGAAATTAACAAGATTAAATTTACACAAAACTTCTGAGCTTCCAGACAGTTATGCTTCTGTAATTAAAACATCAACTGAGTCCAGCCATAAACTATCTACTTTATCCACAAGCTGTCAAACAAATTTGACTTGGGTCAAATGTGATTCTCCCCAGATATTATATCCTATCACATCGTCTCAAACTACGGAGTCACTTCCTAGTCAGTCACAAAAGCAGTCAGAGTCTTTTTCTGATCTTAAGCCATCCTCTCAGTCGCGTTCACAATCTAAATCGTCATGTGATACTCAGTCAGCTGTAGCAAGCAAAAGTAAACTGAAGCGTGAGGCCTCAAAAAAAAAAGTGGAAGAGCCCCGAAAGGGTCGGAAAATAAAATACAGCTACACAACAGATATGGATCTCTGGAGGACATGGATGTATCTGAAAACGTCCATTCTAGGGCACATAGCCTGTCGCCCTCCAAAAAGGTGCGGGGTAGATCCCCAATAAATCCTCCCAAAAGATAGTTTCTTCTTATAATATTATACAGTGGAACTGCAGAGGGCTAAATAATAATTTCAATGATTTACAGCTATTGATCCAGGACTTTATTCCATCAGCAGTCTGTCTGCAGGACACATATTTGAAGCAGACGGATACTTTTTACCTACGTCATTTCAATGCTTACCATTCTTTTTCACCCTCGGGCGAGAGGGCCACTGGAGGAGCTTCTATCCTTATAAACCAGAATATTATTCAGAGCCCTATTATTCTTAATACTGGTCTCCAGGCTGTTGCCGTGAAACTTACTTTACACGTTGCACTCACACTATGTTCTTTATATATCTCACCGTCTTCAACACTTCAGAAGACCGAACTTCAAAATTTGTATAACCAACTCCCGAAACCCTGTGTTATTATGGGAGACGTAAATGGCCACAACCCACTCTGGGGTGGTACAACTACAAATGCTAAAGGTTAAAATACTAGAGGAGTTCTGTTCCGAAAATGATTTATGTATTTTCAATAATGGGTCGAACACATATCTACATCCTGGCACAGGAACATATTCAGCCCTTGATTTATCGGTTTCTGATTCAAACCTTCTAAATGAATTTGAATGGTCAGTTCATGATGACCTCTGTGGGAGTGACCATTTCCCAACATTACTAAAACCTGTGAATCCATCTGATGATCCTCCTCATCAAGATGCAACTTCAAAAAGGCTAACTGGCGTTTATATGAAACTCTGTGTGTTGACAGGCTTAAACCTGAACTTTCTAATAATGTTCCTGATGCTATTCAACATTTTTGTGATGAAATGAATGTTATTGCTCATGAGTGTATACCAAAGTCCTCTGCAGTTCCACGTATTCGCAAACCATGGTTTAACCTTTAGCCTGCTGAATTAATTTCAGCATAAGGCGCTGATAAGAGGGTGGGTGATTTCAAACAGTCGGTGTGTCATTAAACAAGGAACAACTGATAAAATATTCAGCTCATTAATACTAGATACAAAAATAAACATTTTTATAAAAAAATATCCAGATAATTTTAAACGTACAGATATTAATTACAAGACAAACATAAATAAAGTAAATTTTATTGAATTTAACTGAACTGCTCGATTGACAGCCGGATATGTTTTATATTAGGAGCCGTATAGATTGTCCAGTTATCGCAAACCGATTTCAATATTCTTACTACTGATATTTCATAAGTATCTGACTTTAATTTCGTATATTTGTATCGGCAGATATCCGCGCGACGACAAATTAAAAATTAATTCTGAAAAAACAATAATCGAAAACGTTCGTCGTAAACAAATCATATTTTCGATGTCATGACAGGTCTTATTGAAATGGCACTATTACGTTTATTCAAACGTGTCATGTCATGAAAGTAGCAGAATAAAATACATGATTTATAAACATTCATGAGTGCAAATTTCAAGTGTTATGGTTCAATAAGTTTTGCACAAACCCGCAAAAAGATCGTGTTACACGTACGAAAAACAAACATGGGGCGCTTCGTCCAACTCCTACATAAAATATAGCTTTTTTGGTCAGAAGTAAGACCTGGCGAAAGAGGGAGAATTTCTCATTCTACGAGTGTTCCATGTATCATTTTCCGTTTAGTATGACGAGAGACAGACGAAAATTAAGATCGTGAAATTTAACTTGTTTTCTAGTAAATGCAAAGGTCACCGGATGTGATGTCACAGACAGGGATTGCCTGATGAAATTCATTTGTTATTGAATATTAACAGAAAAATTGGAGATATTTCGTCTGACAAACCCAACTTTAGCACAAATAACTGTTTAAAATGATTAATCAGAGCTCATAGATTTTTCTTGGTGTATTTTTGACTATATAATTCGCACATAGCCGAACCAGTTTGACCTTGTATGCTCCAGTGACCCGGAAACAGTAGTCGATCAACACTGCACATGCAAGTTTTTCAGTATCTTTATTTGAATTTTTGTTCATATTAGGCACATTACTTTATTGGCTACTGAATATAAAGATAGCAAAGATATAAGTGTGATGCATGTTGATCCCAGCTTATTCTTTTTTTCACATGGTCCGACACAAAAACGTTTACAAACATCATTCTCAACAACAGGTGCGCGGATATGGGCGTGGCATTTGTGTTTCAAAATAACATTCATGCTTTTCTTTTTGTGACGACTTAGTGTAGTAGGAACTGCAGTATACATGTTTTATAAACTAAAATATATTTCCAGTTATAGTTTCACATGAAATCGGAGATGATCTGATCAATATTGTGTTCATATTACGATTGGAAGAATTCAGAACAAGTTGAATTACATTCATAATTTTATGCAATGAATTAACGTTCTTGTTGCATATTTATGATAGATTTGTCAATGCCTTATGTTTCATAACTGGTTACAACTTTAAACCTTTTCATATATTTTCATATGTTAATTGATATTAATAATACGACAATTATTTTTCTCTCCAAAGTAGACAAGGGAAAAGACACTTAAAGTCTGTCAATGCATTAGCAGCGTGTAAATAACCAAATTTTAATTAGTGTCTTTCAGTAGTGTTGAAAACTGACAATTTTACACAATTCTTTAATACAACTACACGTATGCCATAAAATATATGGATAGATGTTACATATTATTTTGTGTATTTTATTTCTTTATAATATCGTGCCAAAATGTAAATTAAATACAAATGGGTGATGAGCGCTTTTGTTTTCAACAATACCACTTTGTTTACTGAATTATTTTGAATCATACATGACTAATATCATTTATGTTCTTGCAGTACAGTATATTTATCTGAAAATGTTATCATTTGATAAAAAAAGAAACCATATACGCATAATAAGTTATATTGTCTCTGGTGAAGTAAACAGGCTTCATATTCTGTAAATATATATTATTCTACGTTATTGTCTTTTCCTGGGTTTAGGAGCAATGTCACAATATCAAATGAGTCTGGCACCCATGAAGAGCCACCTCCTCGTGGTGGGTGCTGGGTAATGCTAAGTGCTCTTCTCCCGTGTGGACCCGGGATAGAATGTGTCCACAGCACCCCATTGCTTGTCGTAAGAGGCGACTAAATTGGACAACCTGTTGGCCGTGGGTTGCGTCCCGTGTCGATGGATGACGGGATCCTGGTGGTTGAGGGCAGTTGGGCTTTTAACTGCTTTCCATTTGCCTAACACACCACTTTGGCCCTTACTTCACCTAGACGGGTGGTTGAATGGGCCCGATTCAACCAATCGGCTGGTCATGCCAAGCCCTGGGCATGAATTATATATATATGTCATTGCACAAATTTTATTTGGACTTTTAATTTCGGTCTTGGCTGAATTATTCATCGACTTTTCTGGTTTGGGAATTTATTTGAAGTTCTGAATTTTGCCTAGAGTCTTATGCCCAGAAGGCGGTGGCTCATGGGCCAATCTGGTGGATTAATTCTTTGTAATTCTTCTACTGGAGTATATGATCCGGGTATCCTTGGTGCTGTAAGCTGGAGGCCCGCTTGATTTAGCATTGTCCTTGTGATACTCCGTGGTGGGTGGGGAGCTCGGATGATGAACCATATTACACTAACTATGGCGTATGAAACCCCAACCAAAAAAAACAAAACGTCCACTTGATATTGACCCTGTTGATACTGACCATAGACCGTCTGCATCGATTGAATATTGGCCGCGTTTCGTTGTTATTGAGACTCCTGACAAGACACCGTTAAAGTTGAACCCCTTTGCTGTAACCAAGGGTATTCAAGGTGTTGCTGGAGAGGTGAAAAACATTAGACGCTTGCGTTCGGGTGCCCTGCTAGTCGAATGCGGGAAAAAGCAACAAGCAACGAACCTGATGAACATGAAATGTTTCGTGGGCATTCCCGTCACGGTCTCTGCTCACAAGACCTTGAATACTAGTAAAGGTATCATCAGAGATCGTGATCGATTGTTTGCTGATATGTCCGAAATTGACATAGGATCAGAAATGAAAGATCAAGGTGTGCTGTATGTGAAGCGCTTTTCAACCCGAAAAAACAATGAAACATTCCAAACTAATACCTATCTGTTTACTTTTTCATGTCCAAATGCTCCTAAATCAGTGAAGGCAGGCTATTGTAACATACAAGTTGATACCTACATCCCCAACCCGCTCAGGTGTTTTAAATGCCAGAAATATGGACATGGCGTGAATACTTGCACATTGTCTGTTGTGTGTGCTCACTGTGGTGAGAAGACACACACAACAGAAGATTGTGACAGTGATTATAAAAAATGCACCAATTGCTCAGGCGACCATTCTTCATTTTCTAAGCAATGTCCTGTTTGGAAAGAGCAAATGGAAATCAATAAAATAAAATTTACTCAAAATATCTCTTTTTCCGAGGCCAAAAAACTGGTAAAGACATCTGATCTTCCACAAACTTATGCTACAGTAGCAAAAACAACATCGGGATCTAAATCTAATACTACATCAACCACAGGCTGCCAAACTACCTTGACTTGGGTAAATTGCGATTCTCCACAGCTTTTGTACCCTGCTATATCATCACAGACTGAGGAATCACTTCCTAGTACCTCAAAGTCTTCTTCTGATCACAAATCATCATCTCAGTCAAACTCAAAGTCTCAATCCACAGCTGATAGTCAACAAACTGCGAAAAATAAACCGAAGCCAAAGCCTGATGCTTCAAAACAACAAAGTGGCAGAGCTCCAAAAGGGTCACATAACAAAATTCAGTTGTTCAATAAATACGGGTCTCTTGAAGACATGGACGTTTCTGAAAACGTCCATTCTAGGGCACATAGCTTGTCGCCCTCCAAAAGAGTGCGGGGTAGATCCCCAATAAATCCCCCCAAACGATAGTTTATTCCAGTAATATTGTACAGTGGAACTGCAGAGGATTGAGGACTAATTTACATGAATTACAGCTATTAGTCCAAGATTTTATACCTTCAGCGATATGTCTCCAAGAGACATATTTAAAGCAAACAGATACATTTGACCTTCGTCAATTTAATGCATATCATTGTTTTTCACCTCCGGGTGATAGAGCCACTGGCGGATCATCCATTCTAGTCAGACAAAACGTTATTCAAAGCCCTGTTTCACTTAATACTAATATGCAGGCTGTTGCAGTGAGAATTACGTTACATGTAGCGTTTACGCTATGCTCTCTTTATATTTCGCCGTCTTCGACGTTTGCTAAAACTGATCTTCAAGCTCTATTTGATCAGCTCCCGAAGCCCTGTATTCTAATGGGAGATTTAAATGGGCACAACCCACTCTGGGGTAGTGTAAATACAAACACTAAAGGGAAATTGTTGGAGGACTTTTGTTCTGACAATGATTTATGTATTTACAATGATGGTTCCTGGTACAGGGACTTATTCTGCTCTCGACTTGTCATTGACAAATTCAGAACTACTAAATGAATTGGAATGGTCAGTCCACGATGACCTATGTGGAAGTGACCATTTTCCTACTATATCAAAAGCTATAACTCCATCCCATGTTCCTCCATCATCAAGACGAAATTTTAAAAAGGCTAACTGGGCTTTATATGAAACACTGTGTGCTGAAAAACTTATACCTGAAAGTTTTATTGACGTTCCTGATGCTATTAAGTGCTTTTCTGATGAATTGAACTCCATAGCTGATGTGTGTATACCAAAGTCTTCTGTAGTTCCACATATTCGAAAACCATGGTTCAGCGATGAGTGCAAACAAGTTAGGAAGGCAAGGAAAAAAGCAGAAAATTATTTCCGTCGCCATCCTATGGTGCATAATTTCAATAAATTTAAGATTTTAATTGCTAAAGCACGGCGTACTTTTAAACAGAACAAACGCCAATCTTGGCAAAATTATGTATCCAAAATTAATTCTCGGACACATATGTCCAAAGTATGGAACATGGTCCAGAAAATCAAAGGTAAAGGTACTAAATCTAGTGTCCATCATCTTAAACATGGAGATCAATTGCTTACTGATAAATCAGATATTGCTAACAAACTGGGTGAAACACTTGCTAAACATTCTTCCTCTTCAAATTATGTACCAAAATTCCAGCAATATCTAAAACAACAAGAAAAGAAAACTATTAATTTCAATTCTGATAATTGGGAAGATTATAATGAAACGTTTTCTATTCATGAACTCCATACTGCACTTGATCAAGCTCATGATACTGCTACAGGAGCTGATAACATACATTATCAACTCCTGAAGCACTTACCAGAATCCTGTTTAGAGACGCTCTTATCAATATTTGATCATATTTGGACTTCACGTAAATTTCCTTCTTCATGGCATGACGCTATAGTAGTACCAATACCTAAACCTGGACGTGATCATACGGATCCATCTAATTATCGTCCGATTTCGTTAACTAGCTGTGTTTGCAAGACCATGGAACGCATGATAAATAATCGACTAGTTTGGTACTTGGAAACAAATAACCTTATATAGTATTCCCAGAAATTATTGAGAATCATGTTGCGTCATGTAACTCATTACCTTTATTAACTTTTGGCGTTTTACTTACATAAACATGTTAAAACATCATCCTTTTACAGTCTCAGTCTTGTTTTAGTACTTTGTTAGACCTCCTCGCTCAGCAATGCATGCCTGAATACGCCTAGGCACACTACCCATCAAAGTTTGTAGGTAATCGTGTGACAGGGTATCCCAATATTGGACCACCTCGGCCTTCATATCTTCAATATTTCTCAGTCCCTTTTGGTTTATTCTGTCCTTCATGACTCCCCACACATTCTCAATTGGGTTTAGGTCTGGGCTGTAACTGGGCCAGTCTAAAACTTGAACATTTTCGCCCAACAACCACTGTTTTGTGTAGCGCGCAGTGTGTTTTGGGTCATTATCATGCTGGAAAATCCAGTCATCTTCATACAATGTTTGTGCTGTTGGAAGAAGGTGACCATTTAGAATGTCAATGTATCTTTCTTTTGTCAAGTTTCCCGTGAAAACACACAATGGCGTCACTCCGCGAGCCGATATGCCACCCCAGATGTGAAACTTCGGGCTATGTTTTGGTCGCTGGTAGATAGGTTTGACAGTATCTTTGGTCCAAATTTTCACACAATTAGGGAAAAGCCAAACAGAACTTTCATCCGAAAAGAAAACATTATCCCAATCTTGATTTTTCAGGAGCCCGACACCAGTTTAAATGTTTTTCCTTTTGTGCATCTTTCATCAACGGCGAGGGAATTCCACGTTTTTTCACCCAATTAAGTCTCTGTAATTCCTGCCTAACTGTTTCATTGCATACCTGAGGACTTCCTCTGCTAATCATTTCATTTCTGATGTTCTCAACACTTTTCAATTTGCCCCTACTCACAATCTGCCCTAGTCTTCGGCGATCCACAACACTGAATTTCCTAGGCCGACCTGCCCCTGCTTTGTGCTCTATCCTGGTTCCTGTTTGAATATTCTTCAAAGTTCTGTATACTGTAGACAGAGGAATACCATGTCTACAAGCTAACACTTTAGCATCAGTCTCACCCCTTTCAAAATCATCTAGAATGAGCTTTCTTTTCTCTCTTGGTGTAAATTCTGCCATGTCAACACAGGAAGCCGTCTGCTCAGACAAGGGAGATAACTCTTGACGTAATGAGCTGCCTTCTAAGTCTTCAAGAGTTTTCTCCCTTATTTAGTATGCTTAGTGCATAGTGAAAGCCCTTTTTCCAATCTTAGCATCATTAGAGAAAAAACAAAGATTTTCTCAATAATTTCTGGGAACACTGTAACTGATATACAATGTGGTTTCCGGAAAAACAGAAGTACTGTCGATCACTTAGTGCGTTTGGAATCATTTGTAAAAAACGCACTAATTAACAAACAACACGCTGTGTCTATCTTTTTTTATCTTGAAAAAGCATATGACACAACTTGGAAATATGGCATTTTACGAGATTTACATGACTTCGGTTTGCGAGGTCGTTTGCCTGAATTTATAGCAAAGTTTTTTAAATAACAGACAATTCCAGGTCCGTGTGGGTTCTACCCTGTCTGATCATTACAATTAGGATCAGGGTGTTCCAAAGGGCAGTATTTTGTCTGTCACTCTTTTTAGCATCAAGATCAACAGTTTATCTAAAGTTTTAAACGATTCAATTGATGGATCATTATTTGTGGATGATTTTAACATTTCTTGTCGTGGTAAAAATATGCATACCATTGAATGGCAATTGCAGTTGTGTTTAAACAAGATTAATAAATGGTGTCTTGAAAACGGCTTTAAATTTTCTAAATCGAAAACTAACTGCATACATTTTTGTCGTAAATACAAACCACATAAAGACCCTGAACTATCTCTAGATGGGACGCCCATTAAAGTTGTGAAGGAAGCCAAGTTCTTGGGTCTAATCTTTGATTCACATTTAACGTTTTTACCACATATTAAATCACTTAAACCTAAATGCCTGAAAGCACTTGACTTGTTGAAAGTGATTTCAAATTCTAAATGGGGAGGGGATCAAGCTACCCTTCTCCATCTATATCGATCTCTCGTGCGTTCAAAACTTGACTATGGCTCCATTGTCTATGGTGGAGCCTGCAAAAGCAACTTAAAACTATTAGATTCAGTCCATCATCAAGGTCTAAGACTTTGTCTTGGCTCCTTTAGAACTTCACCTGTTGACAGCCTGTATGTCGAGGCTGATGAACCATCTCTTGAGCAGCGACGTATGAAATTGGTTGGTTTAAGAATAAAACCACTGATTTCTGCTGCCAGCATTGAGCTGGAAAACATAGCTCCTTCCCGTCTTCTTTCTTCTCCTCCTTGGCAATTGGTTAGGCCACAAGTTGACCTAACATTAACATCATTTAAAAAATCAGAAACAAATGCATTACAATATAAACAAGAATATCATCAATTAAAACATAAATATAGCAATTACAAACCCTTATTCACAGATGGATCCAAGGACGGTGGCGCAGTTGCTTGTGCTACTGTCATTGGATCCAGAACAACATCTTCTAGTTTACCAGATAATAGTTCTATTTTTACAGCAGAAGCTAACGCCATATTAACAGCTCTCAAATATATTCAAAGACACCCTAAACGTAAACAATATATAGTCTATTCAGATTCTCTTTCTTGCCTTCAGGCTATAAAAAATATTTCTTGCAAACATCCACTTTTAATAGAAATTATTGAAGTGTATAATGATCTTGCAACTGGCCAATACGACATCGTCTTCTGTTGGTTACCCAGCCATGTAGGGATCTCTGGTAACACACTGGCTGACCTTGCTGCTAAGGCAGCACTCAACAAATCCGTGACTCCACTTCTTATTCCATACAGTGATTATAAAGCTAGCATTAGAACTTACATCCGTGATCTGATGCAGTGGGACACCCAAGTGGGTATAAATAAATTACATGCAATAAAACCTTATATTGGTTATACCCACTTGGGTTGTCAGTCCAGATTTGAAGAGGTAATCATGCGGCGATGTCGTATTGGTCATACTAGATATACTCATTCATACCTATTGAAAGGTGAGGATCCTCCGTTTTGCATCCCTTGTGATGAGAGAACCACGGTCAAGCACATCCTGCTTGACTGTGTTGAATTCTCCATCATAAGGGATAAATATTTCAATGTAAAAACAATTAAGGATCTTTTTAACACCGTAAGTTCTCATTTAATTCTTGGATTTTTAAAAGAAATTGATTTCATCTTTGAATATTGATTATTATGTTCTGTAGATAGCTGCATTTTAATTCATGGTAGTTTAGATTAGTAACTTGAATTGTTAGTGGCTGTACCCTCAAAGGGGGTTGAAGTACCGTAAAATTATTGTCCTCCTGAGAGGGTACGTAAGTCCCAAAACATTTCCTGTAAGTTTAGACTTCCACTGTTTTTAATCGTAGTATATGTGTATTTTTAATTTTTGGCTAGATGTGTCTAAATTGCTAACAGCTGAGGGGATGATGTAAATCCAACTAGGGTCCATGCAGGTAGCAAAGGTACTGTAAGTCCCCATGGTCCCTAGTATGGTGATCTACCTTCGGTTGTTGGCAATCTATAGCCTGATTTTATGTTGTATTGTCCGAATAGTGATATTATTTTTAACTTTCCACACTAGTTTTAATCATACTTGTGATATTCTAGTTGTTTTACTGTCCTTCGTTGACAGGTTTTTATAGTATCGATATATTTCACTTCAGTATTAAACGTTCTCGTCACGATATGGCTGAGATATTGCCAATGTGACGTTAAATATTAACTCACTCACTTATTGAACGGTAAATGCAGTTGTATCTGAACAAGATAAATAAATGGTGTTTGGAAAAACGCTTTAAATTTTCTAAGTCTAAAAGTAACTGTATACATTTCTGCCGTAAATACAAATCACATAAAGACCCTGAACTGTATCTAAACGGCACAGCTATTAAAGTTGTAAAGGAGGCCAAGTTTCTGGGTCTTAAATTTGACTCCCACTTGACGTTCTTGCCGCATATTAAATCCCTTAAAGTTAAATGTTTGAAGGCACTCGACTTGTTAAAAGTTGTTTCCAATTCAAAATGGGGAGGCGATCAAACCACCCTACTTCACTTATACAGATCACTCATTCGTTCCAAACTTGACTATGGTGCCATTGTATACGGCGGAGCCTGTAAAAGCAGCCTGAAAATGTTACATTCTATCGATCATCAAGGTCTAAGATTATGTCTTGGATCTTTTCGAACTTCTCCCGTTGACAGTCTCTATGTCGTGGCAGATGAGCCATCTCTAACTCAGCGACGTATAAAATTATCTTTACAATATGCTACAAAACTATACTCTAACAAATCTAACCCGGCATATAACTGTGTTTTACAACAGAAAGTGTTCTCTTGTTCCACCTCCCGGACACAGAATTAAACCCTTTCTTTCTTCGGCCGGCATTGAGCTGGAAAACATAGCTCCTTCCCGTCTTCTTTCCTCTCCTCCTTGGCAGTTGGTTAGGCTGCAAGTAGACCTAACATTAACTACATTTAAAAAATCAGAAACGAATGAACTACAATACAAACAAGAATATAATCAATTGAAACAAATATAGCAATTATAAATCCTTATTTACAGATGGGTCCAAGGACGGTGGCGCAGTGGCTTGTGCCACTGTCATTGGATCCAGAACAATATCTTCTAGATTATCAGATAATAGTTCTATTTTTACAGCAGAAGCTAACGCCATATTAACAGCTCTTAAATATATTCAAAGACATCCTAATCATAAACAATACATAATCCTTTCTGATTCCCTTTCGTGCCTTCAGGCCATTACAAACCTAGCTTGTAAACATCCACTTTTAATAGAAATTATTGAACTTTATAACTATCTTGCGACTGGCCAATACAACATCGTCTTCTGTTGGTTACCCAGCCATGTTGGTATCTCTGGTAACACTTTGGCAGACCTTGCTGCTAAGGCAGTGCTAAACAAATCTGTGACCCCACTTCATATTCCCTATACTGATTATAAAGTTACCATTAGCTCTTACAGCCGTGATCTGATGCAGAAGAAGTGGGACACCCAAGTAGGTATCAATAAATTACATGAGATAAAACCATTTGTTGGTTTCACCTACTTGGGATGTCGGTGCAGATTTGAAGAGGTCATTATACGACTATGTCGTATTGGCCACACCAGGTATACGCATGAATATCTTTTGAAAGGTGAGGATCCTCCGTTTTGTATCCCTTGTGATGAAATAATCATGGTCAAGAATGTCTTGCTTGACTGTGTTGAATATTCCATCACAAGGGACGATTATTTTATATCAAGAACTATGAAGGACCTTTTTAGTGACGTAATGTCTCATTTAATTATTGCATTTTTAAAAGAATTGAATTTATTGACTTAGATGTAAATAAATAAGTATTTTATGATCAGAAGATGAATCAGTAACTGAGATTGTTAGTGGCTGTATCTTCGAGGGGGGTTAAAGTATCGTAAAGTTATTGTCCTCTTGAGAGGGTACGTAAGTCCCAAAAACATTTGAAGTCAAATTTAGTCTTCCATTTTTTTAGCCGTTGTATTTCTGTTATTTTAATTTGTGGCTAATCTTGCATACAATCACCAGCAGCTGAAGGGATGGTGTAAATCCAGCTAGGGACCATGCAGGTAGCAGAAGCACTGTAAGTCCCCATGGCCTCTAGTATGGTGACCTACCTTTAGTTGTTGGTGATCTATAGCCTGTTTTTACATTCTACTGTCCGAATAGTGATATTGGTTTTAACTTTTCATGCTAGTTTTAATTCTTATTGTGATACTCTAGCTGTTTTACTGTCCTTCGTTGACAGGTTTTTACCATATGCATAAATTTCTTTTTTCCAAGAATGTTCTCGTCACGATATGGCTGCAATATTGCCGATGTGACGTTAAATATTAACTCACTCACTCACCCTTGATTGGTTATGCCTATTTGGGTTGTCAGTCGTGATTTGAAGAGAACATCATACGGCGGTACCCTATTGGCCTCACGAGATACACTAACAGATACCTTTTGAAAGGTGAGGATCCTCCTTTTTGTATCCATTGTGATGAAAGAATCACGATCAAGCATTTGTTGACGTATTTCATATCACGGACCATGAAGGATATTTTTAACAATGTTATTTCTTATCTAATTACTGCATTTAAAAAAGGATTGGGTTTGCTAAGTCATAAAAGAAACTTCACAAAATGAATTTTAAAAAATAATGAATATTACAACTCACAAAATAGCATCTACAGATCTTGGAAAGTACTGTGCAAATAGTTCCAGTCACACAAGAGCGGTGAAAAAAAAGGGTTTATGTGAGAACATAACGGATTACAAGTTTGCATGCTGAACGTACCTGATGAGGACATCATCCCATCTTTACCTGCCCTTAGTATGACAATGCAGAAGCATGAGCATCTGTTCGGACAGCTATTGATATTATCTTTTCTCCAGTAGTTACTGAGCAGTTACTTGACACATCCTACATGAAGGATGTCAAAATAAAGCAGGTCCCAGCTGAAGGAGTAAAAGTCAATGTGTCAAAGGATGAAAGCATAAAAGAACACGAAAAGCATTTGGAAGCTGGTTAAATCAAACCAAGGAAATCAGTTCCTTAATCTTGCAAAACTCGCTAAGCTTGGCTTGCACATTCCCCTTCAGACTGCAAACTGTGAAGGGGGATTTAGTTGCCAGAACATTATCCACACTAACACTAGAAACAGACTTGATCCAGACAAAACGAATCAGTTAATGAGAATCCAAATTTAGGGACCCAGCTTCAAGGAATTTCATTTTGATGCTGCTATTGCAGCTTGACAAAATAAGAAAAAAAGACGCATATTTCGAAAGTGTTCAGCCAAAAGGCCAGGTAAGAAATTTCACGTGAAGTGTTTCACTTTTGTGACGGCATCAGCATAATAGTAAATACCTATCATTAGTCAGAATGCGATTCCCGCTTTGTGGTGTCAGCTCACCCTTTTTAGTAATAGTTAAAGGGGATGTCACCCTTAATCTCAAATGTGAGTAACTGATATTGACAACGCATCAACCTTTGACAACAAACACAACTTTGGGTCCTAAAGTCACAAAATCACTTTTTATGTCAAATCTAAGCTTACTTAAGTACTTATTAATATTTAAGTACTTACGACGTGGTTAGAATACGATATAGCAGTCAAAACAAAAGTGCAAAAGTTGATTTTGAAGTCATGAACACAGCCGCTCACACCTGACGCATGCGCACAGTATGTAGTATGATGTAACATTATAAAACCGTTTAACCCAATTTCGAACAGAACTCCCAAAATGAAATAAGACAAGTCTTGTAATTTCACCTATATAATTTCTTGTCATTAATCCTTTTTAATCTTTGATGCTTTCAGGAATAGGTAGTATTTTCTTGGCGATCGCCAAAGACACAATGCTTTGTTGAAAATAGAAAGCAAATATATTGGTCTCCAGTGTTTGATACATTGCTCAGATTCGTATCCTTTTGATATGCATGTAATCAGATCTTTTCGTAATTATGTTGGTAGCGTGTCTTGCCTGTATGATTCATTCAAACACACAAGATGTTTGCCCAAATCTACGCAAAAGAATTTTAAGAATTCTGCCGTAAATCCATCAGGTCCAGGGAATTGTAATTGATTTAATAACTGAAAGAAGTCCGTTTTGTGTCAGCTCACCATCAAGGGATTTGGACACGTTATTGTGTCTTTTAAGGGTTTCGGAATATTTTGAAAACTTTGTAAGAAATTTTGGAATGAACCTATCATTTCATAACCACTTTTGAATTCTTCAAAGGAAAGCAGACCGTTTGAGTTACAATGGGCCTTTTATGAAATGACACCTATAGTTCCGTATGATAACATTGGACTGTTTACATCGATTGCAGTAAAAACAGCTTTCACAAATGGATTTACAACAGTTGAGAAAGTGTCAATATTTGCTCCAATGTAATTAAATTTTGAACAGGTACGTTGACTGGGTTAGTGAAGGTTATCTTACGATAGCCTGTTTTAATATAATAGTTGAAATCTAGGGTCTTAACATCAGTCATTCTTAGGCTACCTTCATTGTGGTCCCTCTATAAATACTCCCTTTTTATCTTACCTGATGATTCGAAATGAAATTGAATCATATTCTCTTTATTTCCGTAATGAATTAAGTTGGAGGGCACGGGAAAGTCGCGAGTACATGTACCGAAGTAGAGAGAGCTACAACAGTTTTTTGTCAATTATTTTTACATGCCTTTATCTCCAAAGTCCTAGAGGGATTCCGAAATGTCTGCATTTTTCCTTTTTCCTTTCTGTTGAGGCACCCGTGGCGAGCCACCTCCTCACCTCGGTGCTCGGTAACGCCAAGACCTCACCAACAGAGAACCGTGCACCCCCGTAGTGGACCCGGGGGCATAATTGGTCCACCAACCCGTTAGCCGTGGGTTGCGGTCCTGTGTCGATGGAGGAGGGGATCCTGGTGGTTGAGGGCATGGGAGCAGGACCAGTGTTCCTGTTGCTCAATACACCACTTTGGCCCTGACCTCACCCCAACTGGTGGTTGAATGGGCCCGGTTCAACCAATCGGCTGGTCATGCCAAGCCCTGTGCATGGATTATATGTAATTACACAAAATTTGATTTGGAATTGTTTAAACTTTAGTCTTGGCACCCTTTGTTCAGAATATTACTTGACTTGAATTTTGTTTACATGCATTTTGCCTAGAGTCTTATGCCCAGAAGGCGGTGGCTCGTGGGCCAATCTGGTGGAAAAATTAATCCTTTGGTTTTTCTGCTGGAGTATATCATCTGAGTATCCTTGGTGCTGCAAGTCGGAGACCCGCTTGTGTTAGCATTGTCCTTTGTGATACTCCGTGGTGGGTGGGGAGCTCAGATGATGAAACATATTTACTACCTATGGAATACCACCCCCCAAAAAAACCCGCAATAAACGAAAACGCAATAAACATCAACTTGACAACGATGATGACGACCAACGACCTTCCGCTTCAATCGACTATTGGCCACGATTTTTAGTTATAGAAACTGTAGACAAGACACCACTGAAAATTAACCCTTTGGCATTTCCAAGGGTATTGAAGGAATTGCAGGTGAGGTTAGAAACATTAGACGCTTGCGTTCAGGCTCTCTGTTGGTTGAATGCAGCAGAAAACAGCAAGCAACGAACCTGATGTCAACAGAAGTATTTGTTGGAATTCCCATCTCTGTCACTGCCCACAGGACCCTGAATACTAGTAAAGGCATAATCAGAGACAGAGATGGAGTGTTTGCTGATATGTCAGAGTTTCGATAGTGTTTCTGAGATGAAAGATCAGGGAGTGATTTATGTTAAAAGATTCACGATCTGCAGAAACAATGAACGATCTAAATACTTATCTGTTCTCCTTCTCATCGGAGAAATCTCCGAAGTCTGTTAAAGCAGGTTACTGTAGTATTTCAGTTGAGTGAGTGAGTGAGTTAATATTTAATATCACATCGGCAGTATTGCAGCCATATCGTGACGAGAACACTCTTGAAGAAAGGTATTTATGTATATGGTAAAAACCTGTTGACGAAGGACAACAAAACAACTAGAGTATCACAATAAGAAATAACAATAGCGTGAAAAGTTAAAACTGATATCGCTATTCAGACAATACAATATAAAAACAGGCTATAGATCACCAACACCTAAAGGTAGATCACCATACTAGAGGCCATGGGTGAGACTGCTGGTGATTGTATGCAAGATTAGTCACAAATTAAAATGACAGAAATACTGCGGTTACAAAAACTGGAAGATTAAATTTGATTTCAAATGTTTTGGGACTTACCTACCCTCTCAGGAGGACAATAATTTTACGGTACTTCAACCCCACTCGAGGATACAGCCACTAACAATCTCAGTTACTAATTGAACTTCCAGTCATAAAATACTTAGTTATTTACAAGTCAGACAATAAATCTAATTCTTTTTAAAATGCAATAATTAAATGAGAACGTACGTTACTAAAAAGGTCCTTCATAGGTCTTGATTTGAAATAATAGTCCCTTGTGATGGAATATTAAACACAGTCAAGCAAAACATGCTTAACTGTGATTATTTCATCACAAGGGATGCAGAACGGAGGATCCTCACCTTTACCTAAGTCCTCAACGACTCCACATGTACGAAACCCATGGTTTAATACAGATTGTAGACAAGCCAGGAAAGTGAGGAAAAAAGGCAGAAAATTATTTCCGTCACCATCCAAATGTCCACAACTTGAATAAATTTGAAATATTAAATGCAAAGGCACCTCGTACCTTCAAACTAAATAAACGTCTTTCTTGAAAGAACTATGTCTCCAAATTTAACTCACGCACGCCTATGTCCAAGGTGTGGAACAATGGTTCAGAGAATGAAAGGTAAAGGTTCAAACTCAGCTGTTCACCATCTTAAAGATGGGGATAATTTATTAACTGACAAAACTAGAATTGGAAATAAAAATCATTGGCGAATGACGTCCCTGAGTTTCAGAAATATCAGAAACAAGAGGAAAAGAAAAATCTTAATTCTGATTCCAATAATGGTGAAGATTATAATGTCTTTTCATTACACGAGTTATATACAGCTCTTGAACTAGCTCACGACACTGCAGCGGGTGATGACAATATTCATTATCAGCTCCTGAAACACTTGCCTGAACCATGTCTGATCACAATATTAGATATATTTAATAAAATATGGACGTCTGGAAAATTTCCTCCTTCGTGGCGTAATGCCATTGTAGTCCCAATACCAAAACCTGGCAGGGATCATACAGATCCGTCTAATTACAGACCAATATCTCTCACTAGTGGTGTCTGTAAAACCATGGAACGTATGGTGAATAATATATTAGTTTGGTGTTTTGAAACCAATAACCTAATCACAAATATTCAATGTGGTTTCATTAAAAGACGTAGTACCATTGATTATCTGGTACGACTAGAATCCTTTGGTAAAAATGCAATAGTAAATAAACAACATGCAGTATCGATTTCCTTTGATGTTGAGAAAGCTTACGATACCACGTGGAAACATGGCATTTTGAAGGAGTTACATGAGGGGTTATTTACCTCTTTTTATATCACAATTTTTAAAGGACAGGCAATTTCAAGTCCGAGTGGGTTGTACCCTGTCTGGTCATTATAATCAGAATCAGGGTGTTCCACGAGGCAGTATTTTGTCTGTTTCACTCTTTAGAATCAAGATAAACAGTTTATCAAAAGTTTTAAATGATTCAATCGATGGATCACTTTTTCTGGATGATTCTAATATTTCTTCTCGTGGGAAAAATATGCATACTATTGAAAGGCAACTGCAGTTGTGTTTAAACAAAATAGACAAATGGTGTCTTGAAAACGGCTTTAAATTTTCTAAATTAAAAACCAATTGTATACATTTCTGATGAACCATCTCTAACACAACGCCGTAAAAAATTGTCTTTACAATATGTTACTAAATTATACTCTAATGAATCTAACCCTGCCTATAAATGTGTGTACAATCCACTTTATGAGGATTTATACGAGAAGTCTTCTCTTGTTCCACCTCTAGGGCACAGAAGTAAACCCTTTCTTTCTTCGGTCGACATTGAGCTCCTTCCAGTCTTCTTTCTTCTCCTCCTTGGCAGTTGGTTAGACCACAAGTCGACCTTACATTAACTTCATTTGAAAAATAAGAAACTAATGAATTCCAATATAAACAAGAATATAATCAATTAACAAGTAAATATAGCAATTACAAACCCTTATTTACAGATGGATCCAAGGACGGTGGTGCAGTAGATTTTGCCACTGTCACTGGATCGACAACAATATCTCCTAGAATTCCAGATAACAGCTCTAATTTTACTGCAGAAGCAAACGCCATATTAACTGCTCTCAAATATATTCAAAGACACCCTAAACGTAAAGAATATATAATCTATTCAGACTGTCTTTCTTGCCTTCAGGCTATTAAACAAATGTCTTGTAAACATCCACTTTTAATTGAAATTATTGAAATGTGTAATGATCTTGCTACTGGCCAATACGACATGGTTGGTTACGCAGCCACGTTGGCATTTCTGGTAACACACTGGCTGACGTTGCTGCTAAAGCAGCACTCAACAAATCTGTGACACCACTTCCTATTCCATACACTGATTATAAAGCTGTCATTAGGTCTCACATTCGTGATCTAATGCAGAAGAGGTGGGACACTCAAGTAGGTATCAACAAAATACATGAAGTAAAACCATACACTGGTTACATCTACTTGATTTGAAGAGGTCATCATGCGGCGATGTCGTACTGGTCACACACGATATACACATGAATATTTGCTTAAAGGTATAGATCCTCCGTTTTGTATCCCTTGTGATTAAAGAATCACAGTCAAGCATGTCTTGCTTGACTGTGTTGAATATTCCATCACAAGAGATAACGTTTTTAAATCAAGAACTATGACGGATCGTTTGAGTAATGTTAGTGCTCATTTAGTGCTTCATCATGGCGTTTTTAAAAGACTTAGAGCTGTTACATCACTTGTAAATAGATAAATATGTTATGATTGGAAGTTGAACTAGCAACTAAGATTGTTAGTGGCTGTATCCTCGAAGGGGGTTGAAGTACTGTAAAATTATTGTCCTCCTGAGAGGGTACGTAAGTCAGGAAAAACAGTTGAAGTCAGATTTAATCTTCCACATTTTTAGTCGTAGAATATACGTCATTTTAAATTGTGGTTACGTTTGCATACAGGAGGTAGCAAAGGCACTGTAAGTCCCCATGGTCCCTAGTATGGTGATCTACCTTCGGTTGTTGGCGATCTATGGCCTGTTTTTATATTGTACTGTCCAAATAGTGATACTATTATTTTTTAAGTTTCCACGCTAGTTTTAAATACTAACTGTGATAATCTAGTGGTTTTACTGTCCCTCGTCGACAGGTTCTTCATAATATGCAGATATATTTGGTTTTTAATGTCACATATGTTCTCGTCACGATATGGCTGCAATATTGCCGATATGACGCTAACTATTAACTCACTCACTCACTCCTTTCTGTTGACGATCCACAGGTATGCGTGTATTTTTTGTTGGTGATCCACAGGTATGCTAGCCTATCAATGACGGTTAAACCCAGTACTTGAAAGTTGACTTCATACCATGGCAGTTTAAAGTTGATTGTGGAAATAGTGTTATGTTGCTGCCAACCATTTCACCTATCCAAACTGCCTTTGTTTGTTAACATTTTGTACAATGGTGTTAATGTATCCATAGACGATTCAGGACTAAGCTGAAATCCGTATCATCAGCATATCGTCCCAACTTATACGCGTGCATCATTTAACCTTTTAGTCACATACAACACATCTGATGAATAAATTCCAACATGACACACGATAACATAAAAGTTGTGTCAAACCAGAGGATGGGAAGTTGATCAAAACACACTCCCCCAACTAAACAGAGCACACATCCGCTCCAAACGTCATTAAGGCTCCATCAGTTACTCTAAAGCACGTAAAGGTTCCTACAATGGTGGCACCCGTGAACAGCCACCTCCTCGTGGTGGGTGGTGGGTAACGCTAAGAACTGATCAAATCCCCGTGTGGACTCGGGTCAACTAGGTCCATAGCACCCCATTGCTGGTCGCAAGGAGCGACCGAATTGGGCAACCTGTTTGCCGTGGGTTGCGTCCCGTGCCGGTGGTGGACTGTAGTCTGGTGGTTGAGGGCAGTAGGAAGCTGAACCATGTTCCTGCTGCTCAACACCCCACTTTGGCCCATACCTCACCTAGACGGGTGGTAGAATCGGCTGGTCACGCCAAGGCCCGTGTATGGACTTGTATGTCATTACACAAATTTAATTTGAAAATGTTTTACTTTTGGACTTGGCACATTTGTTTATATCAAATGTTAACGATTTTTCAATCTGATGTTTTGAACCTTGCCTAGTCTTATGCCCAGAAGGCGGTGGCTCATGGGCTCTGGTGGATTTGTTATTTATAACTCTTCTGCTGGAGTATATCATCCGAGTATCCTTGGTGCTGCAAGTTGGAGACCCATTTCTTATTAGCATTGTCCTTGTGATACTCCATGGCGGGTGGGGAGGTCGGATGATGAACCTTAAATCTCTAGCCATGGCTTACAAAACCCCTATCACCTAGAAAAAACGTCCTCTTGACACAGATCCTGATATTAATGAACTAAGACTGTCCACATCTATTGACTATTGGCCACGTTTTATAATACTTGAGGCCGTTGACAAAACGCCCTTGAAGCTGAACCCTTTTGCCCTTTCAAGAGACATACAAGGCATGGCAGGAACGTTAGAAGTTTGCGTTCAGGTTCTCTTCTTATTGAATGAGGCACCCGTGGCGAGCCACCTCCTCGTGGTGGGTGCTGGGTAACGCCAAGAGCTCGCCAACACCCCCGTAGTGGACCCGGGGGGATATTTGGTCCACCAACCCGTTTGCCGTGGGTTGCGGCCCTGTGTCGGTGGAGGAGGGGATCCTGGTGGTTGAGGGCATGGGAGCAGGACCAGTGTTCCTAATGCCCAATACACCACTTTGGCCCTGACTTCACCTAGACGGGTGGTTGAATGGGCCCGGTTCAACCAATCGGCTGGTCATGCCAAGCCCTGTGCATAGATAATATGTAATTGCACAAAATTTGATTTGGAATTGTTTAAACTTTAGTCTTGGCACCCTTTGTTCAGAATATTATTTGACTTGAATTTTGTTTACATGAATTCTGCCTAGAGTCTTATGCCCAGAAGGCGGTGGCTCATGGGCCAATCTGGTGGAAACATTAATCCTTTGGTTTTTCTGCTGGAGTATATCATCTGAGTATCCTTGGTGCTGCAAGTTGGAGACCCTCTTGTGTTTAGCATTGTCCTTTGTGATACTCCGTGATGGGTGGGGAGCTCGGATGATGAAACATATTTACTACCTATGGAATACCAAACCCCCCAAAAACGCAATAAACGTCAACTTGACAACGATGATGACGACCAACGACCTTCCAACTCAATCGACTATTGGCCACGATTTTTAGTTCTAGAAACTGACAAGACGCCAATGAAACTTAACCCTTTCGCCATTTCCAAGGGTATACATGGCATTGCAGGTGAGGTTAAAAACGTTAGACGCTTGCGTTCAGGCTCTCTGCTGGTTGAATGCAACAGAAAACAGCAAGCAAAGAACCTGATGTCAACAGAAGTATTTGTTGGAATTCCCATCTCTATCACTGCCCACAGGACTCTGAATACCAGTAAAGGCATAATCAGAGACAGAGATGGATTGTTTGCTGATATGTCAGAGTTAGATATTGCTTCTGAGATGAAAGATCAGGGAGTGATTTATGTTAAAAGATTCACGATCCGCAGAAACAATGAAATTGTCCAAACAAATACTTATCTGTTCTCCTTCTCATCGCCAAATCCTCCGAAGTCTGTTAAAGCAGGTTATTGTAGTCTTTCAGTTGACGTGTACATCCCAAATCCTTTGAGATGTTTTAGATGTCAAAGGTATGGGCACGGTGTTAACACTTGCACCAAGCCCATTACATGCACCCACTGTAGTGAGAATGCTCATGTCACAGAAGACTGTAACAGTGACCATAAAAAGTGTACAAATTGTTCGGGAAATCATTCGTCTTTCGCCAAAGAGTGTCCAGTCTGGAAAAAACAAATGGAAATCAATAAAATTAAATTCACCCAGAACGTCAGCTTTTCTGACGCAAAGAAACTTGTGGAATCTGCAGCACATACTGAATCATTTGCATCAGTTGTAAGAACTCCTGAATATACCTCAAAAGTAACTACCTCGTCGATACATTGCCAGACAGATTTGACGTGGGTTAAGACAAATAATGCTCAGTTCGTTGCACCCGAACAGTCTACTCAAACCTTTGCATCTTCTGTCAACACTCAGGTGGTATCTAAAGCCGGGTCACAGTCCTGTAGTCAGACTTCATCTGTATCTGGAGAACAATCTTTGTCTCAGCCAACTCACAAATCACATCAAAAACAAGTTCGAAGAATATTGTTCAAAGTAAAACTGACTCAAGAACAGAATCTTCAAAAAAGAGTGGCAGACCCCAGAAGGGTTCAGAAAATCCTGTAAAATTATTTAATAAATACGGATCGCTTGAGGCCATGGAAGTGTCGGAAAACTTCCATCCCAGGGCACATAGCCTGTCGCCCTCCAAAAAGGTGCGGGGTAGATCCCCAATAAATCCCCCCAAAAGATAGTTTCTTCTTATAACATCATACAGTGGAACTGCAGAGGGCTAAAAAATAATTTCAATGATTTACAGCTATTGATCCAGGACTTTATTCCATCAGCAGTCTGTCTGCAGGAGACATATTTAAAGCAGACGGATACTTTTGACCTACGCCATTTCAATGCTTACCATTCGTTTTCACCCCCGGGCGAGAGGGCCACTGGAGGAGCTTCTATCCTTATAAACCAGAATATTATTAAGAGCCCTATTATTCTTAATACTGGTCTCCAAGCTATTGCCGTGAGACTTACTTTACACGTTGCACTCACACTCACTGTCTTCAACACTTCAGAAGACCGAACTTCAAAATTTGTATAACCAACTCCCGAAACCCTGTGTTATTATGGGAGACGTAAATGGCCACAACCCACTCTGGGGTGGTACAACTACAAATGCTAAAGGTAAAATACTAGAGGAGTTCTGTTCCGAAAATGATTTATGTATTTTCAATAATGGGTCGAACACATATCTACATCCTGGCACAGGAACATATTCAGCCCTTGATTTATCAGTTTGTGATTCAAGCCTTCTAAATGAATTTTTAATGGTCAGTTCATGATGACCTCTGTGGGAGTGACCATTTCCCAACATTACTAAAACCTGTGAATCCATCTGATGTTCCTCCATCATCAAGATGGAACTTCAAAAAGGCTAACTGGCGTTTATATGAAACTCTGTGTGTTGACAGGCTTAAACCTGAACTTTTTGATAATGGTCCTGATGCTATTCAACGTTTTTGTGATGAAATGAATATTATTGCTCATGAGTGTATACCAAAGTCCTCTGCAGTTCCACATATTCGCAAACCATGGTTCAATGATCAATGTAAACAAGCTAGAAAGGAACGGAAAAAGGCAGAACACTATTTCCGTCGACACCCCATGGTGCATAATTTGAATAAATTTAAGATTGTAAATGCTAAAGCACGGCGTACTTTTAAACAAAGCAAACGCCAATCTTGGCAACGATACGTATCAAACATTAATTCACGTACACCAATATCTAAAGTCTGGAATATGATCCAAAAAATCAAAGGTAAGGGCTCCAAATCTAGTATTCACCACCTTAAAGATGGAAACCAGTTATTAACTAATGAAACCGATATTGCTAATAAACTTGGTGAAACTTTGGCAAAACATTCTTCCTCGTCAAATTATGAACCTAAGTTCCAAACACATCAAAAACAGCAAGAAAAGAAAACTATTAACTTTAATTCGGATAATGGGGAAGACTATAATGAAACTTTTTCGTTACATGAGCTTCATACTGCTCTTGATCAGGCTCATGATACTGCTTCAGGAGCTGATAACATACATTATCAACTCCTGAAGCACTTGCCAGATACATGCTTAGAGACGCTGTTACATATTTTTGATAATATTTGGACATCTGGACAATTTCCTTCGTCGTGGCGTGATGCTATCGTTGTTCCCCTTCCTAAACCTGGACGTGATCATACGGATCCTTCCAATTATAGGCCAATTTCACTTACTAGCTGTGTTTGCAAGACCATGGAACGCATGATAAATAATCGACTTGTCTGGTACTTGGAAACAAATAGCATAATAACAGATATTCAGTGTGGTTTCCGCAAAAACAGAAGTACAGTCGATCACTAAGTGCGTTTAGAATCTTTTGTTAAGAATGCCATAATTAATAAACAGCATGCAGTGTCGATCTTTTTTTATCTAGAAAAAGCATATGACACCACTTGGAAACATGGGATTTTAAAAGATTTACATGACTTCAGATTGCGAGGCCGATTGCCTCAATTTATAGCCAACTTTTTAAATGATAGACAATTTCAAGTCCGTGTGGGTTCTACCCTGTCTGATCATTACAGTCAGGATCAGGGTGTCCCACAAGGCAGTATTTTGTCTGTTACACGTTTTAGCATCAAGATAAACACTTTATCAATGGTTTTAAACGATTCAACTGATGGATCACTTTTTGTGGATGATTTTAACATTTCATGTCGAGGTAAAAACATGCATACTATTGAACGGCATATGCAGTTGTGTCTGAACAAGATAAATGGTGTTTGGAAAACGGCTTTAAATTTTCTAAGTCAAAAACTAACTGTATACATTTCTGCCGTAAATACAAACCACATAAGGACCCTGAACTTTATCTATACGGCACACCTATTAAAGTTGTTAAAGAGGCCAAGTTTCTGGGTCTTATATTTGACTCCCACTTGACGTTCTTGCCACATATTAAATCCCTTAAAGTTAAATGTTTGAAGGCACTCGACTTGTTAAAAGTTGTTTCCAATTCAAAATGGGGAGGCGATCAAACCACCCTACTTCACTTATACAGATCACTCATTCGCTCCAAACTTGACTATGGTTCCATTGTATATGGTGGAGCCTGTAAAAGCAGTCTCAAAATGTTAGATTCTATCCATCATCAAGGTCTAAGATTATGTCTTGGATCTTTTCGAACTTCTCCCGTTGACAGTCTCTATGTCGAGGCAGATGAGCCATCTCTCACTCAGCGACGTATAAAATTATCTTTACAATATGCTACAAAACTATAGTCTAACAAATCTAACCCGGCATATAACTGTGTTTTCAATCCTCTCTACGAGGATTTATACAACAAAAAGTGTTCTCTTGTTCCACCTCTCGGACACAGAATTAAACCCTTTCTTTCTTCGGCCGGCATTGAGCTGGAAAACATAGCTCCTTCACGTCTTCTTTCCTCTCCTCCTTGGCAATTGGTTAGGCCACAAGTTGACCTAACATTAAGTACATTTAAAAATTCAGAAACTAATGAACTACAATACAAACAAGAATATAATCAGTTGAACCATAAATATTGCGGTTATAAATCCTTATTTACAGATGGGTCTAAGGACGGTGGCGCAGTGGCTTGTGCTACTGTCATTGGATTCAGAGCAATATCTTGTAGATTACCAGACAATAGTTCTATTTTTACAGCTGACGCTAACGCCATATTAACAGCCCTTAAATATATCCAAAGACATCCTAAACATAAACAGTATGTAATCTATTCAGACTATCTTTCTTGCCTTCAGGCTATTAAAAACCTAGCATGTAAACATCCACTTTTAATAGAAATTATTGAACTTTTTAACTATCTTGCAACTGACCAATACGACATCGTCTTCTGTTGATTACCCAGCCATGTTGGAATCTCTGGTAACACATTGGCTGACCTTGCTGCTAAAGCAGCGCTCAACAAATCTGTATCACCACTTCTTATTCCTTACAGTGATTATAAAGCCACCATTAGATCTTACATTCGTGATCTCATGCAGAAGAAGTGGGACACCCAAGTAGGTATCAATAAATTACATGCAATAAAACCATTTGGTGGTTACACCTACTTGGGATGTCGGTCCAGATTTGAAGAGGTCATTATACGACGATGTCGTATTGGCCACACTAGGTATACGCATGAATATCTTTTGAAAGGTGAGGATCCTCCGTTCTGCGTCCCTTGTGATGAAATAATCACGGTCAAGCATGTCTTGCTTGATTGTGTTGAATATTCCATCACAAGGGACAATTATTTTAAATCAAGAACTATGAAGGACCTTTTTAGTAATGTAAGTTCTCATTTAATTATTGCATTTTTAAAAGAATTGAATTTATTGACTGACATGTAAATAAATAAGTATTTTATGATTGGAAGTTGAATTAGCAACTAAGATTGTTAGTGGCTGTATCTTCGAAGGGGGTTGAAGTACCGTAAAATTATTGTCCTCCTGAGAGGGTACGTAAGTCCCAAAACCATTTAAGTCAGATTCAATCTTCCACTTTTTTAATCGTAGAATATGTGTCATTTTAATTTGTGGCTAATCTAGCATACAGTCGCCAACAGCTGAGGGGATGGTGTAAATCCAGCCAGGGACCATGCAGGTAGCAGAGGTACTGTAAGTCCCCATGGTCCCTGGTATGGTGATCTACCCTCTGTTGTTGGCGATCCATGGCCTGTTTTTATATTGTACTGTCCAAATAGTCATACTATAATTTTTTTTAAGTTTCCACGCTAGTTTTAATACTAACTGTGATAATCTAGAGGTTTTACTGTCCTTCGTAGACAGGGTGTTCATAATATGCATATATATTCTTTTTTGTCATGTATGTTTTCGTCACGATATGGCTGCAATATTGCCGATGTGACGTTAAATATTAACTCACTCACTCACTCTTATTGAATGAAGTAAGAGACAACAGGCAACTAACCTCCTGTCAACTAAATCTTTTGTCAGCATTCCCGTATCAGTCTCTGCCAAACCGAACACTCAACACCAGCAAAGTCAGAGTGAGAGACCGAGACTGCCTTTTTGCTGATATGCTGGGCATTGATATTGCCTCAGAAATGAAGGAACAAGATGTGCTATATGTAAAACGTGTCACTACCCGGAAAAAACAATGAGATGAAACAAACAAACGGCTATGTGTTCTCTCTCTCTACTCCGACTGCTCTTAAACTGATAAAGGCTGGTTTCTGTCAACTCAAAGTTTAAACATATTCCAAATCCACTGAGATGTTTCAAGTGCCAAAAGTATGGGCATGGCGTAAATACTTTCACATTGTCTGTTGTGAGTCCTCACTGTGGTGAGAAGACCCACACATCAAAAGATTGTGACAATAATAACAAAAACTGTCCAACTGTCCAGGAGTCCAAAAGAGTGTCCGATTTGGAAGAAACACATGGAAATAAACAAGATTAATTTACTCAAAATATTAGTTTTGTCGAAAAGGAACAACATGTTCAAAGATACGAGCCACAAGAAACATATGCTTCCAAAATCAAAATACCATCTGAGCAATCCTCTAAAGCTTCTAAATCTCCTTCCTTTTCATGTGATGAGAAGACACACACAAAAGAAGATTGGTTAGTAGTTATAAGAAATGTACTAACTGTTCAGGAGAACATTCTTCTTTTTCAAATCAGTGTCCAATATGGACGCAGCAGATGGAGATAAACAAACTTAAATTCACCCAAAATGTTAGTTTTTCTGTAGGAAAACAGCTTGTCCAGAGATCTGAATTAACAGAAACGTATGCTTCAAAAGATAAGACATTATCTCAGGCGACGAATAAAGCAACCAGATCAACTGCATGTGGTCAAACAGATTTGGCGTGGGTGAACACTCATTCCCCACAGACTTTTGCAGCTGCAGTATCCACACAAACTGCTGAGCCATTTCCTGGCACGTCTCAAAGTCAAACAGAGTCAGATTGTGATCATAATGCATCATCTCAGTCTAGCACACTGTCTCAGTTGTTTTGTAATGTACAACAATTACTAAAGGCAAAAGTAAACCTAAGACTGATTTTTCCCAAAAACAAAGTGGCAGAGCCCCAAAAGGGTCTGAAAATAAGATGAAACGTTACAACAAATATGGATCACTTGAGGACATGGACGTGTCCGAAAATGTCAATTTTAGGGCACACAGCTTGTCGCCCACCAAAAATGGTCCCCAATAAATCCACCAAAAAGATATTTTACTCCCACAATTCGTACAGTGGAATTGCAGAGGACTAAGGCATAATTATATTTTGTTACAGTTACTGGTCCAGGATTGTACGCCGTCAGCAGTCTGTCTGCAGGAGACTATTTAAAGCACACAGAACTTTTTGAGCTACGCCATTTCAATGCTGATAATTGTTTCTCACCTCCGGGTGACAGAGTCACTGGAGGATCCTCAATCCCAGTCAAACAGGATGTTATCCATAGCCCAATTACACTCGCTACTAATCTTCAAGCTGTTGCCATCCACCTCACTTTACATGTTATGTTCTTTGTATGTCTCGCCGTCTACAGCTCTTCAGAAGACCTTCAAACCCTATACGATCAACTCCCCAAACCGTGTATTATTATGGGAGATTTGAATGGCCTTAACCTACTGTGGGGTGGTAAAACTACGAATACTAAAGGTAAATTATTAGAAGCGTTCAGTTCAGATAACGATTTATGCTTATATAATTACGGTGCTAACACATATTTAAACCTATTCTGCTCTGCCACGATGACCTTTGTGGAAGTGACCATTTTCCTACTATATTAAAATCTGTAACTCCGTCTGATGTTCCTCCATCACCAAGGAGAAATTTCAAAAAGGCTAATTGGATTTTATATGAAACAATGTGTGCTGCAAAACTTGAACCTGAACGTTTTAGTGACGTTCCTGATGCTATTCAATGTCTTTCTGATGAATTGAACTCCATAACTGATGAGTGTATACCAAATTCCTCTGCAGTTCCACATATTCGAAAACCATGGTTCACTGATGAATGCAAACAAACTACGATGGCGAGAAAAAACAGAATCTTATTTCCGTCACCATGCTATGGTCCATAATTTGAATAAATTTAAAATTTTAAATGCAAAACCGCGGCGTACGTTTAAACAGAACAAACGCCAATCTTTGAAATATTATGTATCTAAAATAAATGCTCGGACACCCATGTGCAAGGTATGGAAAATGGTCCAGAAAATTAAAGGTAAATCTAATGTCCATCATCTTAAACGTGGTGATCAATTACTTACTGATAAATCAGATCTTGCAAATAAACTGGGTGAAACCCTCGCTAAACACTCTTCCTCTTCTAATTATGTACCGGCACTCGTGCTGGGTGCTGGGTAATGCCAAGAGCTCGCCAACACCCCCGTGTGGATCCGGGGGCATATTTGGTCCACCAACCTGTTTGCCGTGGGTTGCTGCCCTGTGTCGGTGGAGGACGGGAGTCTGGGGGTTGAGGGCACTGGGAGACTGTAACCGCGTTTCCTTTGCTCAACACACCCCTTCGACCGTTACTTCACCTAGACGGGTGGTTGAATGAGCCCGATTCAACCAATCGGCTTGTCATGCCGAGCCCAAAGCACTAAATTTCATTGCTCAATAACTATTTGGCTTGGTTTCACTCTACACAATACTGACATAATTGGTTTTGAGTATATATTGTATGATATATACATTTTCTAACTTGATAATATTTGCCCAGATGCTGATGCCAGAAGGCGATGGCTCATGGGCCAATCTGGTAGACTGATGACTTGTTTAATCCTTCTGCTGGGTGCATCATCCCAGTATCCTGGGAGATCCACTTGTATATAGCATTGTCTTTATGATACTCCGTGAGTGGGTGGTGAGCTGGGATGGTGAATCTATAATACTTCAGCATGGCTCTGGAAACCCCAATGAAAAAGAAGCGTCAACCTGACAATGATCATGATGCTAATGAAGGCTGTCTACCTCTTATTCAAGTTGGATAGCGGCCAAGATTTCTGGTTTTAGAATCTCCGGAGAAGCAACCTATCAACTTGAATCCATTTGCGATTTCAAAAGGAGTGTATGGAATAGCAGGAGGTGTTAAGAATATCAAGCGTATGAAATCTGGATCACATCTAATTGAATATGCCAAAAGATATATTTGTTTTCTTTCATCTCTTGATTTCCACCAAGAACTATCAAAGCAGGATTGCCGTTGAACAATATATCCCAAACCCACTGAGGTGTTTTAAATGCCAAATGTTTGGCCTTGGGGTTAAATTCTTGCAAACATACTATTACTTGTGCACACTGTGGTGAGAAAACACGTTACTAAAGATTGCGATAGCAACTTTAAGAAATGTGTCAACTGTTCTGATCAACATTAATCCTCGTCAAAAGATTGTCCCATATTGAAAAGAACAGAACATTGTATTTAGAACGTTAGTTACAATGAGGCTAGAAAAGTCGTACCTTCCTGCGATCCAAATGGTTCATATGCTTCTGTAACTAAACGACCAGCTGTGGTAACATCTTCCACTGGCTGTCAAACAATCTGACATGGATGAATTCCATCAATCCTGAACTCTCCTGCTTGTCGGATTCCTGCACACAAATTACTACTGAGCCTTCTTCACGTAAACAGACTCCTGTAGCATCATCTACTGTTTCTGTAACTCCAATTCAACGAACAGTGACACAGAATCGTTCGTCACAAAGTTCACAGCCTAAGAAAGGAAAAACTACGTTATCCAGATGTAAAAGTGACTCTTCTCAAAACAATGAAACGGGCAGAGTATCAAAAGGCTCTGATGATCCCATCCACCTTTATAACAAGTTTGGATCACTTGAAGAGATGGATGTTTCAGAGAATATCCCTCACAGAACAACAAATTTGTCGCTGAAACGTAGTGGGCGAGCAAGATCTCCAGTTCACCCACCAAACAGATGAATAGTTCTCAACCTTTGATTCAGTGGAATTGCAGAGGACTAAAGAATAACTTCAACGAAATATAGCTACTCATACAGGATCTTAAAGCGTCAGCACTATGTCTTCAAGAGACCTACCTTAAAAATACAGATAACTTCAATCGGAGACAGTATAGTGCTTATCACTCTTTTTCTCCTGCAGGAGATAAAGCTACTCGTGGCGCTTCTATTTTGGTTCAGCTCAGCATCATACATAGCCCTGTCGCTCTAAATACACACTTGGAAACTGCTGCAGTTCGTCTTACCCTGCACGTCGCGCTGACCTTGTGCTGCTTGTATATACCTCCCTCTTCAAATATTCAACAATCAGACCTTCAAAATCTGTATGATCAACTTCCGAAGCCATGTCTCTTCATGGGCGATCTTAATGCACACTACCCAATTTGGGGAAGTGTCAACACAAATACTAAAGGTGAAATCATCATTTTTGTTTCCAAAATTAAATCCCTACACCTATGACAAAGGTGTGGAATATGATTCAAAGAATTAAGGGCAAAGGTTCAAAATCTGCTGTCCACCATCTCAGGGATGGTATTAATATATTAACTGATAAGTCTGATATTTCCAAAAAGCTTGGTGAATCTCTCGCTAAACATTCTTCTTCATCAAATTACGAGCCAGAATTTCAATGATACCAGAAACAACAGGGGAAGAAGAGAATCAATTTTAACTCGGACAATGGCGAAGGCTATAATGAATTTTCTCATTAGATGAACTACACACTGCCCGCCAGCAAGCTCATGATACAGCAACAGGTGCTGATAACATACACTATCAGCTCTTGAAAAACTTACCGGAAAAATGTTTGGAAACACTTCTAAATATTTTTGATGACATATGGACTTCAGGGAATTTCCCAACTTCCTGCCGTAATGCCATTGTAGTCCCCATTTCAAAACCTTGCAGGGATCATACACATCCATATAATTACAGACCGATCTCTTTAACGATTTGTGCGTGTAAAACCATGGAACGAATGATTAACAATCGATTAACATGGTGTCTTGAAACCAATAACCTTATCACAAATATTCAATGTGGTTTCAGGAAAACTCGTAGTACCATTGACCATTTGGCACGTTTAGAATCCTTTGTCAAAAATGCAATAGGAAATAAACAACATGCAGTATCGATTTTCTTTGATCTCGAAAAGACATACGATACTACATGGAAGCATGGTATTTACATGATTTACATGATTTTGGCTTAAGGGGTCGTTTACCTCTTTTTATATCACAGTTTTTAATAGGTAGGCAATTTCAAGTCCGAGTGGGTTCTACCCTGCCTGATAATTACAATCAGGATCAGGGTGTTCCACAAGGCAGTATTTTGTCCGTCACCGTATTTAGCATTAAGATCAACAGTTTATCCAAGGTTTTAAACGATTCAATTGATGGATCACTTTTTGTGGAATATTTTCATATTTCGTGTCGCGGAAAGAATATGCATACTATTGAACGACAACTGCAGTTGTGTTTAAATAAAATAAATAAATGGTGTCTTGAAAATGGGTTTAAATTCTCTAAATCAAAAACTAATTGAATTACATTTCTGTCGTAAATATAAACCACATAAGGGCCCAGAACTGCTTTTAAATGACACTCCCATCAAAGTTGTCAAAGAAGCCAAGTTCTTAGGTCTGATTTTCGACTCACATTTAACTTTTCTTCCTCATATCAAATCTCTAAAAACTAAATGCCTGAAATCACTTGATTTATTGAAAGTTGTTTCCAACTCAAAGTGGGGAGGAGATCAGACGACCCTTCTACACCTATATAGATCACTTGTCCTGTCCGTTTGAAGCTTGATTATGGCACAGTTGTATATGGTGGAGCCTGCAAAAGCAACCTAAAGCTGTTATGATGTTATGATGTCTCCATCATCAAGGTCTAAGACTTTGTCTTGACTCCTTTCGACCTTCATCTGTTGAGCAGCGACGTACAAAATTAGCTTTACAGTATCTAACAAAACTATATTCCAATGAGTTAAACCCTGCATATAACTGTGTTTTCAATCAAGTGATTCTTGATCAACAGACGTTGTCGTCATGTGACGTATTCTTTATGACATACAATACAACCGCTTGTTTTTGCTGCCGGCACTGAGCTGAATAATATAGCGCCATCCCGTCTTCTTTCTTCTCCTCCCTGGCAGTTGGTTAGGCCACAAGTCGACCTAACATTGACCGCATTTGAAAAATAAATATCAATTAAAAACTAAATATGGCAATTGCAAACCCTGAATTACAGATGGGTCCAAGGACCATGGCGCAATGACTTGTGCCATTGTCAATGGATATCCAGAACAATATATTCTAGAATTCCAGATAACAGCTCTGTTTTTACTGCAGAAGCAAATGCAATATTAACGTCTCTTAAATATATTCAAAGACACCCTAAACACAAACAGTATGTAATCTATTCCGACTCTCTTTCTTGCCTTCAGGCTATTAAAAATATTTCTTGTAAACATTCACTTTTAATAGAAATTATTGAATTGTATAATGATCTTGCCACTGGCCAATACGACATCGTCTTATGTTGGTTACCAAGCCATGTAGGAATCTCAGGTAGCACACTGGCTGGCACTTGCTGCTCAAGCAACACTCAACAAATGAGTGACACCACTTCTTATTCCTTATAGTGATTACAAAGCCACCACTAGATCTTATATCCGTGATCTGATGCAAAAGAAGTGGGACACTAAAGTGGTTATCAATAAATTACATGAGATAAAACCTTACATTGGTTATACCCGCTTAGGTTGTCAGTCCAGATTTGAAGAGGGTATTTTACGACGATGTCGTATTGGCCACGCTCGGTATACTCATGCGTACATGTTAAAAGGTGAGGATCCTCCATTTTGTATCCCTTGTGATGGGAGAGTTACGGTCATGCATATTCTGCTTAAATGTGTTGAATTCTCCATCACAAGGGATATGTAGTTTACAGTTAAAACAATGAAGGATCTCTTTACCAGCGTTAGTTCTCATTTAATTATTGTTTTTTTAAATGAAAATGATTTTTCGATTGAATTTTGAGCAATGTGTTGTTGTAAAAAGATGTATTTTAATAATTGGTAGGTTAGATTCGTAACTAGAATTGTTAGTGGCTGTACCCTCAAAGCGGGTTGAAGTATTGTAAAATTATTGTCCTCCTGAGAGGGTACGTAAGTCCAAAACATTCATAGTAAATTTAAGCCTACCAGGTTTTTAATCGTAGTATTCAGGTTCTTTTAATTTTGCTAACTGTTCGTACAATCGCTAGAGCTGAAGGGGTGATGTAAATCCAAATAGGGTCCATGTGGGAAGCAAAGGTACTGTAAGTCACCATGGTCTCTAATGTGGTGATATAACTTCTGTTGTTGGCGATCTATGGTCTGTTTTTATATTGTATTGTCTCAATAGTGATATTAGTTTTAACTTTCCATGCTAGTTTTAATTCAAATTGTGATATTCTAGTTGTTTTCTGTTCTTTGTCGACAGATTTTCATAATACTCATATATTCCATTTCAATGTTATGTTCCCGTCACGATTTGGCTGAAGTATTGCCGATGTGACGTTAAATATTAACTCACTCACTCACTAACTGGAATACAATGGCCATCGACAGTGTAAATGGGAAAGTGCTTCATGCAGGATTGTGAGTCCCCAAGGTCCTTGGCGTGGTGATCTACCTTCAGTTGCTGGCGATTTATAGTCCGTTTTTTTCTATTGCATACGTTGTATCATGTATTTTTGGTTATATGCTAGCTTTAAACCTATCTTACTGTTTAACTTGTGCAAGTCTTAATTTGGCGGCTAATGTAATTTAGCCTTATTCACTGACTTTAAGTTTATATTATCAAATGTCTTTGTGCCTCAAAAAAATTGTCTCTGATTCCGTGGTTGAGCAGTTTCTTTACGTTCATATTGCGAGTACCAAAATAAGAATGTCGCAGACTTTTCTACACTCTGGAATATAGGGTTTTCGTAGGTTTATTCTCACTCATGTTTCAGTCACTAACATCACGGTTCGTAATACCTCCTTAAGTTTCCATCTAGAAGATTAAACGAACACATCATTATAAAAGTGCACATTTCCATCAGGTCATATATATCAACTTAATCAGGTCCCTTTCATTCCATTGCAAATTCAACAGTGAAATGAAGCTCCTGATGATGACCTCATCTGGAGGTACGGAGAATTATCTATGCATTATAAGTTTTGAAGAGATACTTCCATTCCTTTTCTTGGTTTCACTTTCCCAATGCATAACTGGAGATCAAACTAGCATGAAATCCTGTCCACAATTAATAAAGGATTTAGATATGCGATATTTCATAAATAAGGAGAACAGTTTGCGCAGCATTCCACTAGTAAAGAAAACAAGATAACAGGACACCCGTCGTCCCTTTTCTCAGGAAAATAAGTAACCATTGTGGCTGATAGAACATCAGTCTCGAAAAACTAAATGTGAGTGGTGATACAGTATGGAATAAAAATCACTCGTAATCGACCTATTCATGTCATGAAACTGCCCCACTAAAACATAACAAAATAAATAAAAAAATAACAAACAAACAAAGCAAGACACCCCAAAACAAGAAACAAAACAAAATGTAAAAAAATCAAAAACAAACAAAAAACAACACCCCTTTCCTAGATAAATATAAAAAAAACACACAAACAACACACAGCAAAAAACAAAACAAACACCCCAACCTCTCCCGCCCCCCCCCCCCCCTCCAAAGAAATAGAATAAAATAAACCATAAAAAACAACAAAAAACAAAACAAAACAAACACACACACACACACAAACACAAAACACCAACATGTCAACACAGTTAATTTCGAATTTCTACTTCTTTACAGGGGTAACGATTCAATCAACAACGATGCCAAGTGTTCGACAATCCCCGCAACATTTGGCCTTGTTCATGTGCGCCTTGGTACTGACAGCACTCCTCTACTGGAATACAGGAGTAAAACGACCTGTAAATAAAAGTGTATTTCACGAACTGAAAGATAAAGACAACGCTTCGCCTAAATATCGTCACGGTGGGTCTGATGTACAATACATTCCTGAGGAATATTTCGTTAAGCCACGAGGGGAAAAGCAATATTTCATCTACGACTGTTCCAATCGCGGCTGCGGTGGTCTAGGCGATAGACAAGAAGGAATTGTAGGTGCGTATATCATTTCACAAATACTGAGCCGGAAGTTCAAAGTCAACATGTTGGTCCCATGTGACATCGGGAATTTCCTCCAGCCAAAAAAAGTTGACTGGATTCTTCAACATTCTGAAATAAATGGCCTGACAAGTGGTAGGTACAGGCGAATTAACAAAGAAGCATTTAAACTACGTGAGCAAATTGCGAAATCTCTTGATTTAGACAAAGAATTTCCCTCTGACGTCACATATTTCACGGTGAATCAGGAAATGGTCAACTATCTAAAGTTTCATCCACACTTTAAGAGGCTTCGATGGACATATAATCTGACAACAAGTGACATATACAATGTTGTTTTACGACGGTTGTTTAGAATGAATCCTGAAGTTCAAAAAAGATTTGATGATTTCCAAACCTTAGTCCGTGACAAAGGGAGAAAACTCGTGTGTGCACATGTTCGACTGAGGGGCAATCCTACTATTCCAACGGATCGGTACAGACCCATACCCATCAACGTTAGAGTAGTGTGGAACTTCCTTAGTCAGTATAACAACAGCGCTCTCTATCGGATTTTCGTGGCCACAGACTCCCAGGACGTGCGACAGGATGCGAAGAGGTTGTTTCCTAGTGTCATCCAAGATTTGGAGGGGGATATCGTTCATGTTGATCTTGACAATGGCGGAAAAGATGACACATGCGCGGGTGTTGGTAAAGTGATTCTTGATCAACAGACGTTGTCGTCATGTGACGTATTCTTTATGACAGACAGCGGATTTGGTCGTGTCGCAGCCATGATGAGAGGAACAGACAAAGGCCTGTATTGTATGACTGGCACTTCCGCATACAGAAAGTGCTCTTTTGACGATACAGGTTTCTTTCCACAGAAATGGTAGTCGTGATCGATACAAGTTCATGTAAACGTCTTACGTTATTTAAAGGGAACATACATGCAGACTCCCTTTCTCTTTTGAAGGAAACACACGTCATCTCTCTCTCTCTCTCTCTCTCTCTGTGTGTGTGTGTGTGTGTGTGTGTGTGTGTGTGTGTGTGTGTGTGTGTGTGTCCGTTTCTCTGTGTATGCCGTTCAAAGATTTGTTGATTTGTAGAGAGTGGAGATTGGGGTTTTCAACTAATATTTTAGGAGCGCTTCAATGCTCCAGCATGGAAGATAAATGGTTCCACTTCATAGAGAGATCTTAGCTATTATTTTGCCATGGGCCATGGTGACTTTTTTTGTCACATCTGCTACGCCCCACTATCTCCTGTGAAGGTGCAAGGTGCAAGGTGCACCTAAGTAGGAGATAGTCACAAAAAAAATTCACCATGGCCTACAGTATCACTCAATCAATATTTCCTTCATAGGACGCAGTGTCTTCTACGTCGGACGATGTATCTCCTATGTAGTTCTTAAAATATCCTTTATACGGTTAAGACAATGAAGTGTAGTTATTATGTTGAGGAATGTTTTGTTATGCAGGACGTTAGATAGCAGAGTGAGTGAGTGAGTTATTATTTAACGTCACGTCGACAACATTGCAGCCATATCGTGACGAGAACATACGTGACATAAAAAGGAATATATAGGCATATTATGAAGAACCTGTCGACGAAGGACAGTAAAACCACTAGACTATCACAGTTAGTATTTAAAACTAGCGTAGAAACTTAAAAGCTAATATTATCACAATTTGGACAGTACAATATAAAAACAGGCCATAGATCGCCAACAACCGAAGGTAGATCACCATACTAGGGACCATGGGGACTTACAGTACCTCAGCTACCTGCATGGTCCCTAGTTGGATTTTTACCATCCCCTCAGTTGCTGGCGTCTGTATGCAAGATTAGCCACAACTTAAAATTACACATATTCTACGACTAAAAAGGTGAAAGATTAAATCTGACCAACTGTTTTGGGACTTACGTACCCTCTCAGTAGGACAATAATTTTACAGTTCTTCAACCCCCTTCGAGGGTACAGCCACTAACAATCTTAGTTGCTAATTCAACTTCCAATCATAAAATATTTATCTATTTACAAGTCATGTAACAGGTCTAATTCTTTTAAAAACGCATTGATTAAATGATAACTAACATTACTAAAAAGATCCTTCATAGTTCTTGATTTAAAAAAGTTATCCCTTGTGATTGAATATTCAACACAGTCAAGCAAGACATGCTTGACTGTGATTCTTTCATCACAGGGGATACAAAACGGAGGATCTTCACCTTTAAGCAAACATTCATTTCTATATCGTGTGTGGCCAATACGACATCGTCGCATGATGACCTCTTCAAATCTGGACTGACAACCCAAGTAGGTGTAACCAATGTAGGGTTTTATTTCATGTAATTTGTTGATACCTACTTGAGTGTTCCCTCTCTTCTGCGTCAGATCACGGATGTAAGACCTAATGATAGCTTTATAGTCAGTGTATGGAATAAGAAGTGGCGTCACAGATTTGTTGAGTGTTGCTTTAGCAGCAAGGTCTGCCATTGTGTTACCAGAAATGCCTACGTGGCTTGGTAACCAACAAAAGACGATGTCGTATTGGCCAGTAGCAAGATTATTATACAATTCAATAATATCAATTAAAAGTGAATGTTTATAAGAAACATTTTTAATAGCCTGAAGGTTATTAAAACACAGGCACCCGTGGCGAGCCACCCCCTCGTGGTGGGTACTGGGTAATGCCAAGAGCTCGCCGACACCCCCGTAGTGGACCCGGGGGAAATTTGGTCCACCAACCCGTTTGCCGTGGGTTGCGCCCTGTGTCGGCGGAGGGGGTCCTGGTGGTTGAGGGCAATAGGGGCCTGCAATCGTGTTCCTGTTGCTCAATACACCACTTTGGCGCTGACTTCGCCTAGACGGGTGGTCGAATGGGCCTGGTTCGATCAATCGGCTGGTCATGTCAAGCCCTGTGCGTGGATTGTGTAATTGTACAAATCTGATTTTATATTGTTTCAATTTTGGTTTTGGCTTTTCACTCATATAACACTTGTAAATTTGAAAAGTGATGTTATTAACTTTGCCTAGAGTCTTATGCCCAGAAGGCGGTGGCTCATGGGCCAATCTGGTAGATCGATTAATTTTCTATTAATCTTCTGCTGGAGTATACCATTTCAGTATCCTTGGTGCTACCAGTCGGAGACCCACTGGTGTATAGCATTGTCCATGTGATTCTCGGTGGAGGGTGGGGAGCTGGGATGGTGAACTTTCTATTATTAACCATGGCTCAACCCAAAAAACATAAACGAGCACTAGATGAGTGTTTGTCCTCTGATGAGGAAAATATCACAAACAGATATCCAGAAACATGGAGTAGATTCTTGGTTGTATCTTCGACTGATGGTGAACCACTCAAGCTAAATCCGTTTGCCACATCAAAAGCAATTTATGGACTTGTTGGTGATGTCCAAGCTGTCAGAAAAATTAGATCAGGGTTTCTCCTCATAGAGTGTAAAACAGCAAAACAATCAGCTGCCCTCATAGCCACAAAACAGCTTGCAAATACTGAAGTTTCAGTTTCTCCTCACAGGTCTCTGAACAGTAGCAAAGGCATCTTGAGGGACAGAGACCGCTGGCTTGCCCACATGAGTGAAAAGAAAATAGTTACTGAACTGCAACACCAAGGAGTCACGCATGTTAAAAGATTCACGTTTAAGAAAAATGGAGAAACTTTGAATACCAACACATACTTAATTTCTTTATCTCAACCCCAACACCCAAAGTACATAAAAGCTGGATATTGTAACAGTGGAACAGTATATTCCAAACCCACTTCGTTGTTACAAGTGTCAAAAGTTTGGTCACGGTGCCCAATCCTGCAGAAATCGTGCAACATGCTATAGATGTGGTAAAGATGATCATGAAGGTTCTGACTGTTTGTCTTCTCCAAAATGTGTCAATTGTCTTCGAGATCATATGTCTTCGTCAAAGTCATGCCATGTCTAGAAACGTGAATATGAAATTGTCAAAATCAAAATCCAAAAGAATGTCACATATCATGAGGCAAAACGTTTAGTTAATGTAGCCTCCCCTCAGTCATCAGGAGTACCATATTCTACAGTTGTTGCTCGCCCCAATACTAAGTCTGGTCTGTCAGTTGTATGTCAGACAGATCTCACCTGGGTTGAAGCTGACAAACACACTTTAATTGCATCAGATTCTACTGTTGATAAACACCATGCAACATCAGCTTCCCAGACTGAATCACAAACAATATCTCCTGTTGTGAAAAATCCTTGTCAAAAAGTGGATTACAGACAAAAAACTGATCGAGTACCAAAGGGATCACGTGATCCTGTTCAAATCTATAACAAGTTTCAACTTTGAGAAGACATTGACGTCTCTCCTCATCCCCGTGCGCGAAATAGAAGCAGTTCGCCTCGGAAGGGGAAAAGTCGGTCCCCAGTACTACCACCTGCTATGAAATGAACAATAACTCCTTAATCCAATGGAATTGCAGAGGACTTAGGACCAATTGTAATGAAGTACAGTTACCAGCACAGGATTATAAACCATCAGCATTTAGTTTTCAAGAAACGTACCTGAAACAAAATGATAAGTTCGAATTGTGTAAATACCATTCTTATCATTCTTTTTCACCCCCTGGTGACAAAGCCACTGGTGGATCTTCCATATTGGTGAGACATGGTATAATTCATAGCCCTGTTCCTCTCAAAACCAATCTTCAGGCTGTTGCTGTTCGTCTTACTTTACATATAACCCTTACTCTTTGTACCTTGTATATCTCCCCTTCTTCCATTCTCCATCAGAATGATCTTCAAGATTTGTATGACCAATTACCAAAACCCTGTGTCATAATGGGTGATCTCAATGGTCATAACCCATTATGGGGGAGTCCTGATACCAACAGTAAAGGGAAAGTTCTTGAAGAGTTTATATCTGATAATAATTTACATATACTCAATGATGGCTCTGACACATATTTACATCCTGGAACGGGAACATATTCTTCCTCCGACCTGTCACTCACTGATTCAAACGTTTATAATGAGTTTGAATGGTCTGTCCATAATGATCTTTGTGGTAGTGACCATTTTCCAACAGTACTTACAGCAATTAACCCTTCCGATGATCCGCCTGTAACAAGATGGAATTTTTCAAAGGCCAATTGGCCATTATTTCAGGTCACCGGCCTTAAGGAACTTAAACCAGACCTTTTCATGGATGTACCTGATCCAATTAAAATGTTCTCGGACAAACTGAAACATATAGCTGATGAAACTATTCCTAAGTCCTCTGTAAATCCGCACATCCGTAAACCATGGTTAGTGATGAATGCAAACAGGCTAGGAAAAACAGGAAGAAAGCAGAGAAATATTTTCGTCTTCATCCCACTGTTAATAACTTAAATAATGTAAAAATCAGTTACGCTAAAGCTCGACGAACGTTTAAACACATTAAACGTCATACTTGGAAAAATTACGTTTCCAAAATAAATTCCCGTACTCCTATGTCAACGGTATGGAATATGATCCAAAAAATTAAAGGCAAGGGTTCCAAATCCAGTAGTATTCAGCATCTCAAAAATGATAATAACATACTAACTAAAAAATCTGATATTGCAAACAAGTTGGGTGAAACTTTGGCTAAACATTCGTCCTCCTCAAATTATCATCCAAAATTCCAGACTTATCAAACACACCAAGAGAAGAAACTAGTGAATTTTAAATCTGATAATGGTGAAGATTATAATGAGGTATTTTCATTACATGAACTTCATACTGCGCTATCACAAGCTCACGACACTGCAACAGGACCTGATGATATCCATTACCAACTCGTAAAACACTTGCCTGAATCATGTCTCGAAACGTTACTTGGCATTTTTGACCATATTTGGACAACACAACATTTCCCTCTTCATGGCGAAAAGTCACAGTTGTTCCTATTCCAAAGCCTGGGAGGGATCATACAGATCCATCAAATTACCGACCTATTTCCTTAACCAGCTGCGTTTGCAAAACCATGGAGCAAATGGTAAATAATCGCTTAGTCTGGTTTTTGGAAACCAACAATCTGATTACTGATATACAATGTGGTTTTCGTAAACACCGAAGCACAATTGACCACTTGGTTCGTTTGGAATCATTTGTTAAAAATTCTTTCATCAAAAAGCAACATGCAGTATCAAGTTTTTTTTATCTTGTAAAAGCATATGATACTACTTGGAAGCATGGTATTTTGAAAGTAAAGGAGGCCAGGTTCTTGGGTCTTATTTTCGACTCACATCTAACTTTTCTACCCCACATTAAATCCCTTAAAACTAAATGCCTGAAGGCACTTGATCTGTTAAATGTTGTTTCCAGTTCAAAGTGGGGAGGAGACAAAACTACCCTACTCCATTTATACAGATCTCTCATCCGTTCAAAACTTGATAACGGCTCCATCGTGTATGGTGGAGCCTGTAAAAGAAACCTCAAAATACTTGATTCTATCCACCATCAAGGTCCCAGACTATGTCTTGGGTCATTTAGAACTTCTCCTATTGACAGTCTATACGTCGAGGCCGATGAGCCATCTCTTACTCAACGAGGTATAAAACTCTCCTTACAGTATATAACAAAACTGTATTCTAATGAGGCCAACCCTGCATTTAAGTGTGTTTGTAATCCTCTTTATGTGGATTTATACAATAAAAAGTCTTCTCTTGTTCCACCTCTTGGACTTAGAGTGAAACCTTTTCTGTCTGCTTGCGGCATTGAGCTAGCCAATATATCTCTTTCCCGTCTACTTTCCCTCTCCACCTTGGCAGTTAGTTAGACCCGAAGTTGACCTAACACTGACGAGGTTTAAAAAATCAGAAACAAATGAATTACAATATAAACAAATGAGTGAGTGAGTGAGTGAGTTAAAATTTATCGTCACATCGGCAGTATTTCAGCCATATCGTGACGAGGACGATTTATTATAAAAATACATAGTAATTAATGGCACACATTTAAAACTGACACCGAAGGACAGTAAAACTAACTAGGATATCAGAGAGAAGAATTTGAGACTAGTAGGTAGAACTAAAACGGTATAACTATTTTTTTGGGACAATACAATATGAAAATGGGCTATAGATTGCCAACAGCTGAAGGTAGATCACCACACTGGGGACCATGGGGACTTACAGTACCTTCACTACCTGCATGGACCCTAGCTGGATTTACACCATCCCCTCAGCTGTTAGCAGGTTAGATACATCTAGCCATAATTATAAATACAGATATGCTACGATTACAAATTGGAAAGTTGAAATTGACTGTGAATGATTGGGGACTTATGTACCCTCTCAGGAGGACAATAATTTTACAGTACTTTAACCCCCCTCGAGGGTACAGGCACTAACAATCTGAAGTACCAATTCAAACTTTCAATAATAAAATATTTAGCTATTTACAATTCGTTTAACAAATCTACTTCTTAAAAAAAACAATAATTAAATGAGAACTAATATTGTTAAAAAAATTCCATATAGTTTGTGTTTTAAAATAGTTATCCCTTGTGATGGAATATTCAACACAGTCAAGAGGGGCATGCTTGACTGTGATTCGTTCATCACAAGGGATACAAAACGGAGGATCTTCACTTTTCAATAAATATCCATGAGTATATCTAGTGTGGCCAATGCGACATCGCCGCATGATGACCTCTTCAAATCTGGACTGACAACCCAAGTAGGTGTAACCGATGGAGGGTTTTATTGCATGTAACTTATTAATAACTACTAGGGTGTCCCACTTCTTCTGCATAAGATCACGGATATACGATCTGATGACAGCTTTGGAATCAGAGTAAGGAGTACGAAGTGGTGTCACAGATTTGTTGAGTGCTGCCTTGGCAGCAAGATCAGCCATTGTATTCCCAGAAATGCCTGCATGGCTGGGTAACCAACAAAGGACGATGTCGTATTGGCCAGTTGCAAGATTATTATACAATTCAATAATTTCTATTAAAAGTGGATGTTTACAAGATAAGTTAATAGCCTGAAGGCAAGAAAGAGAGTCGGAATATGTTATATACTGTTTATGTTTAGGGTGTCTTTCAATATGTTTAAGAGCTGTTAATATGGCGTTTGCTTCTGCTGTGAAAGTAGAACTATTATCTGGTATTCTAGAAGTGATTGTCCCGGATCCAATGACAAAGGCACAAGCCACTGCATCACCGTAATTGGACCCATCAGTAAATAAGGATTTGTAAGTGCTATATTTAGTTTTTAGTTGATAATATTCTTGTTTATATTTAAAGTCATTAGTTTCTGATATTTTATGTGCAGTTAATGTTAGGTCCACGTGTGGCCTAACCAATTGCCAAGGGGGAGAAGAAAAAAGACGGGAAGGCGTTATGTTGTCCAACTCAATGCCGGCAGCAGAAATAAATGGTTTAATTCTGTGGCCTAAAGGCCAAACAAGAGAAGTTTTTCTGTTGTACAGTTCCCCAAAAAGGGGATTAAAGATGCAGTTATAGGCAGGGTTTGACTGATTGGAATGTAATTTTGTCACGTACTGTAAGACTAATTTTATACGGCGTTGATCAAGGGATGGCTCATCAGCCTCGACGTAGAGGCTCTCAATGGGTGACGTGCGAAAAGAGCCAAGACAAAGTCTTAGACCATGATGATGGACTTAATCTAAAAGTTTAAGGTTACTTTTGCAAGCTCCACCATATACAATTGAGCCATAGTCAAGTTTAGAGCGGACGAGTGATCTATATAAGTGAAGGAGAGTAGTCTGATCCCCTCCCCACTTTGAATTGGAAACAACCTTTAACAAATCGAGCGCCATTAGGCATTTAGCTTTAAGAGATTTAATATGTGGCAGAAATGTTAAATGGGAATCAAAAATTAAGCCCAAGAACTTGGCCTCCTTTACCACCTTAATGGGAGAGCCATTTAAGCTTAGCTCTGGGTCCTTATGAGGTTCATATTTTCTACAGAAGTGTATACAATTAGTTTTGGATTTAGAAAATTTAAATCCGTTTTTAAGACACCATTTATTTATTCTATTTAAACATAACTGCAGTTGTCGTTCAATTGTATGCATATTTTTACCACGACAAGAAATATTAAAATCATCCACAAAGAGTGATCCATCAATTGAATCATTTAAAACCTTAGATAAACTGTTGATTTTAATGCTAAATAAAGTGACGGATAGAATACTGCCTTGTGGAACACCATGATCCTGATAATAATGATCAGACAGGGTAGAACCCACTCGGACTTGAAACTATCTGTCATTTAAAAATTTGGAAATGAATTGAGGCAAACGACCTCGTAAACCGAAGTCATGTAAATCTCTTAAAATGCCATATTTCCACGTAGTGTCATATGTCTTCTCAAGATCAAAAAAGACAGACACAGCGTGTTGTTTATTAATTAGTGCGTTTTTAACAAATGATTCTAAACGCACGAGGTGATCGACAGTACTTCTGTTTTTACGGAAACCACATTGTATATCTGTGATAAGGTTATTTGTTTCCAAGTACCAAACAGGTCATTTATCATGCGTTCCATGGTCTTGCAAACACAGCTAGTTAGTGAAATTGGCCTATAATTGGAAGGATCCGTATGATCACGTCCAGGTTAAGGAATTGGAACAATTATAGCATCACGCCATGAGGACGGAAACTTCCCAGAAGTCCAAATATTATCAAACATATTTAAAAGGGTCTCTAAACAGGATTCTGGTAAGTGCTTCAGAAGTTGATAATGTATGTTATCAGCTCCTGTAACAGTATCATGAGCCTGGTCAAGTGCAGTATGAAGCTCATGTATGGAAAAAGTTTCGTTGTAATCTTCCCCATTATCTGAACTGAAATTTATAGTCTTCTTTTCTTGCTGATTTTGGTATTGTTGGAATTCAGGTACATAATTAGAAGAAGAAGAATGTTTGGCCAACGTCTCACCAAGTTTATTTGCAATATCAGATTTATTAGTCAATAACTGGTTTCCGTCTGTAAGATGGTGGATGCTACATTTGGATCCCTTACCCTTAATTTTCTGGATCATATTCCACACCTTGGATATCGGAGTACGTGAATTAAGTTTGGAGACATAATTTCCCCAAGACTGGCGTTTGCTTTGCTTGAAAGTACGTCTTGCTTTAGCATTTAAAATTTTAAATTTGTCTAAATTGTGGACCATAGGATGGCGACGGAAATAATGTTCAGCTTTCTTCCGTGCCTTCCTAGCCTGTTTGCAATCATTGTTGAACCATGGTTTTCGGATGTAAGGAACTGCAGAGGACTTAGGAATACATTCGTCAGCTATGCTCTTTAGTTCATCTGAAAAGCATTTTTTTGGCATCAGGAATATCATGAAAAAGTTCAGGTTTGAGTTTAGCAGTACAAATAGCTTCATATAAAGACCAGTTAGTCTTTTTAAAATTCCATCTTGAAGAAGGAGGAATATCAGATGGATTTACAGGATTTAAGATTGTTGGGAAGTGGTCACTTCCACAGAGGTCGTCGTGGACAGACCATTCAAATTCATTCAGTAGGTTAGAGTCAGTAATAGACAAGTCAAGAGCCGAATATGTTCCTGTGCCAGGATGTAAACATGTATAAATCGTTATTCGAGATGACATCCTCCAGCAATTTACCTTTGGTGTTAGTATTAGTACTACCCCAGAGTGGGTTGTGGCCATTTAAATCCCCCATGATTAAACAAGGTTTAGGTAATTGGTCATAAAGAGCTTGAAGATCAGACAGCTGACAAGGTGATGTTGCCGGTATGTACAAAGAGCATAGAGTAAAAGCAACCTGTAATGTAAGTCGTACTGCAATGACTTGGAGATTTGTTTTAAGGGGTACTGTGCTATGAATAACATTGTTTCTCACCAGGATAGATGCTCCACCAGAAGCCTTATCCCCTCGAGGAGAAAAACAGTGGTATGTATTAAATTGACGGAGATCAAAATTATCTGTCTGTTTCAGATGGGTTTCCTGTAAGCACAACGCTGACGGTTTAAAATCTTGGACTAGTAATTGTAAATCTGTCAAATTGGTTTTAAGTCCTCTACAGTTCCATTGTATGATAGGCGAGGATATCATTTCTTCGGAGGATGGACGGGTGATCTACCCCTCAACTTCCTTGAGGGAGACAAACTATGTGTCCTACCATGGCTATGGTCGGACACGTCCATGTCCTCAAGGGATCCAAACTTGTTAAAGAGTTTAACAGGATTATCCGCTCCCTTCGGAGCTCTGCCACTGTGACACTTTTTGATAGTTTCAGTGGACGGGTTGTGTTTGTTTTGTGCAGTTTGTTTGACATTTTTGTCTGATTTGGGTCGTTGATCTGACTTTTGATGATTGTTTCTGTGATGTAGTTGGGTCCATATTACAAGATACCATGTCCGTTTGTAAAGAAAACATCGTTTGTGAACTTGAATTCTGTTTTTGAGGCCTCACATGGACTTTGGCAGGTAATAAAGTAGGTGCTGATGTCCTTGTCCAAGTGTAGTCAGTTTGACAACTGACAGAGTTACATGAAAAATGTTTAGATTGGTATCCCTGAAGGGAAGCGGAAACTGGCGGAATATGTCTGACCAGGCTGTTCTTGTGCAAGCACAATCTTCTTTGCTTCAGAAAATGTAATCTTCTGTTCATGTTTTACTTTGGAAATTTTAGACTGCAGCTTCCAAGTTGGACAGTCCTTAGAAGATGATGGATGGTTACCAGAACAGTTGCCACAAACAGGGCTTTTGTTACACAGATTACCATCTTCGCAATTTCCTGCACAACGATGACCCGCTGGTAGATTATGGCATGACTTGGAGCCATAACCATACTTTTGGCATTTGTAACACCTCAAGGGGTTAGGAATGAACGTCTCACCCCTGAGGTGAACGTACCCAGCCTTCAGTGATTTGGGATGCTTTGGAACGCAAAATGTCAACAGATAAGTGTTTGTTTTAATGATTTCATTATTCTTTCTGACAGTGAAACGTTTAACATCTGTAACCCCGCGTGCATGTAATTTTGTCACTATGTCAGTTTCTGTCATGTCCGAAAGGCAATGTCCAGCATCACGGACAATGCCTTTACTGGTGTTTAATGTCTTGTGTTGAGAGACCGTCACAGGGACATTTGCAAATGACTTGGTCGAGAGCAGAATTTTGGATTGTATCTGTTTTTTGCATTCGATAAGTAAAGAACCGCAACGTAGTTTTGTAACTCCTTGTACTTCGCCTGCTAAACCTTCAATGCCCTTCGCAATGGCAAAGGGATTAAGTTTCAGAGGGCCATTATCCACTCAAGACAAGACAAGGAAACGAGACCAATTGTCAGGGTTGATTGAAACTGTTGGAGCCTCATCGTCCGAAGAGAGTGGATCATCAGACTCATGCGATCGTTTTTTAAGTGGGGGTACCATGATCATAATGGATATAATTCACCCCCCTAGCTCCCCACCCACCACGGAGTGTCAACAAGGACGATGTCACATGTCTGTGGATCTCCAACAGACGACACCAGGGATACCAGGAGGGTATACTCAAGCAGGAAAAATCTTGAAAAGATGAATCCTACCAGATTAGCCCATGGGCCATCGCCTTCTGGGCATTTAGACTCTAGGCAAATTAAAGAAGATATATGTCAAATCGAGTGGGGTGTTTGAGAAACCAAAAGAGCCAAGGCCTAAATTTAACAATACGGTTTAAAAATATACGTTGTGCAAATACAGATAATGCACAGGGCTCGACATGAGCAGCCGATTGGTTGAACCGGGCCCATTCAACCACCCGTCTAGGTGAAGTAAGGGTCAAAGGAGTGTGTTGAGCAAAGGGAACACGATTACAGGCTCCCAATGCCCTCAACCCCAGACTCCCGTCCTCCACCGACACAGGGCCGCAACCCACGGCAAACGGGTTGGTGAACCAAATATCCCCCCGGGTCCACTACGGGGGTGTCGGCGAGCTCTTAGCGTTACCCAGCACCCACCACGAGGAGGTGGCTCAACACGGGTGCCACAATATAAACAAGAATATAATCAATTAAAAAGTAACTATAATACATACAAATCTTTATTTACAGATGGGTCCAAGGATGGTGGCGCAGTGGCTTGTGCCACTGTCATTGGATCCAGAACAATATCTGTCAGATTACCGGATAATAGGTCTATTTTCACAGCAGAAGCTAACGCTATATTAACGGCTCTTAAATATATTGAAAGACATCCTAGACATAAACAGTATATTATCTATTCTGATTCTCTTTCTTGCCTCCAGGCAATTAAAAATCTGTCATGTAAACATCCACTTTTAATAGAAATAATTGAATTATTTAATAATCTTGCTACTGGCCAATACGACATCGTCTTTTGTTGGTTACCTAGCCATGTAGGCATTTCTGGCAATACAATGGCCGATCTCGCTAGCAATGCAGCACTCAACAAATCCGTGACTTCACTTCTTATTCCAGACTCAGATTATAAAGCTACAATAATGAGTGAGTGAGTGAGTTAATATTTAACGTCACATCGGCAATACTGCAGCCATATCGTGACGAGAACGTTAAATACTGAAATGAAATATATGGATACTATAAAAACCTGTCAACGAAGGACAGTAAAACAACTAGAATATCACAACTGGGATTAAAACTAGTGTGGAATGTTAAAACTAATATCACTATTCGGACAATACAACATAAAATCAGGCTATAGATTGCCAACAACTAAAGGTAGATCACCATATTAGAGGCCATGGGGACTTACACTACCTTTGCTACCTGCATGGACCCTAGTTGGATTTACATCATCCCCTCAGCTGTCAGCAATTTAGTCACATCTAGCCAAAAATTAAAAATACACATATACTACGATTAAGAACAGTGGAAAGTTTAAATTTACTGTGAATGCTTTTGGACTTACGTACCCTCTCAGGAGGACAATAATTTTACAATACTTCAACCCCCTTTGAGGGTACAGCCACCAACAATTCAAGTTACTAATCCAAACTTCCAATCATTAAAATACATCTACTTACACAACAAGTTTTCAAAATTCAGCCAAAAATTCAATTTCTTTAAAAAAAATATAATTAAATGAGACCTAATGCTGGTAAAAAGATCCGTGATTGTTTTAACTGTATAATACTTATCCCTTGTGATGGAGAATTCAACACAGTCAAGCAGAATATGCTTGACCGTGACTCTCTCATCACAAGGGATACAAAACGGAGGATCCTCATCTTTCAATAGGTATGCATGTGTATATCGTGTATGGCCAATACGACATCGTTTTACAACAACCTCTTCAAATCTGGACTGACAGCCCAAGTAGGTGTAACCAATATACGCGTTTATTTCGTGTAATTTATTTATACCTGCTTGGGTGTCCCACTTTTTCTGCATCAGATCACGGATGTAGGTTCTACTGCTAGCTTTGTAATCAGAGTATGGGATAAGAAGTGGTGTCACGGATTTGTTGAGTGCTGCCTTGGCAACAAGATCAGCCATTGTGTTACCAGAAATGCCTACGTGGATGGGTAACCAACAAAAGACGATGTCGTATTGGACAGTGGCAAGATTATTATACACTTCAATAATGTTATACACTTATACACTTCAATAAGTGGATGTTTACATGATAAATTTTTAATCGCCTGAAGACAAGAAAGAGAGTCTGAATAGATTATATAGTGTTTATGTTTCGGGTGTCTTTGAATATATTGAAGAGCTGTTAATATGGCGTTAGCTTCAGCTGTGAAAATAGAACTATTTTCTGGTAATCTAGAAGATATTGTTCTGGATCCAATGACAGTGGCACAAGCTACTGCGCCACCATCCTTAGACCCATCTGTAAATAAGGATTTATAATCGCTATATTTATGTTTTAATTGATTATATTCTTGCTTATACTGTAATTCATTATTTTCTGATTCTTTAAATGTGGTCAATGTCAGGTCTACTTGGGGCCTGACCAACTGCCAAGGAGGAGAAGAAATAAGACTGGGGGGAGGGGGGGGGGGGAGCTATGTTTTTCAACTGAATCTCGGCTGAAGAAAGAAAGGGTTTAATTCTGTGTCCTAGAGGCGGGACAAGAGAAGATTTTTTGTTGTATAAATCCTCATGAAGGGGATTGAAAACACAGTTATATGCAGGGTTAGATTGATTTGAGAATAACTTAGTAATGTACTGTAAAGCTAACTTTATACGTCGCTGCTCAAGAAATGGTTCATCAGCCTCAACGTAGAGACTGTCAACAGGTGAAGTTCTGAAGGACCCAAGACAAAGTCTTAGGCCTTGGTGGTGGACAGAATCAAGAAGTGTAAGGTTGCTTTTGCAGGCTCCACCATATACGATGGAACCATAATCAAGTTTTGAACGAACGAGTGATCGATATAGGTGCAAGGGGTCGCTTGATCCCCTCCCCACTTTCAGTTGGAAACAACTTTCAACAAGTCAAGAGCCTTCAGGCATTTAGTTTTAAGGAACTTAATATGAGGCAGAAATGTTAAGTGGGAGTCAAAGATAAGGCCCAAGAACTTAGCCTCCTTAACCACCCTGATGGAAGTGCCATCTAAAGATAGTTCTGGGACCCTATGTGGCTTATATTTTCGACAAAAGTGTATACAATTAGTTTTGAATTTAGAAAACTTAAAGCCGTTTTCAAGACACCATTTATTTATTTTGTTTAAACACAGCTGCAGTTGCCGTTCAATAGTATGCATATTTTTCCCACTGCAAGAAATATTAAAATCATCCACAAATAACGATCCATCAATTGAATCGTTTAAAACTTTTGATAAACTATTTATCTTTATACTAAAATGTGTAACAGACAAAATACTGCCTTGTGGAGCACCCTGATCCTGATTGTAATGATCAGACAGGGTAGAACCCACACGGACTTGAAACTGTTTGTCATTTAAAAAGTTGGCTATAAATTGAGGCAAACGACCTCGCAATCCGAAGCCTTGTAAATCTTTTAAAATGCCATATTTCCAGGTTGTGTCATATGCTTTTTCAAGATCAAACAAGATAGACACAGAATGTTGTTTATTTACAAAGGAATTTTTTATAAACCATTCTAGACGCACAAGGTGGTCAATAGTACTTCTGCTTTTTCGGAAAGCACATTGAATATCTGTAATGAGATGATTGGTTTCCAAATACCACACTAAACGATTATTCACCATACGCTCCATAGTTTTGCAAACACGGCTAGTGAGAGATATTGGACGGTAGTTAGATGGATCTGTATGATCTCGGCCAGGCTTTGGAACAGGGATAACAATTGCGTTTCTCCACGAAGGAGGAAAACTGCCCGATGTCTAAATTTCATCAAATATGTTCAAAAGTGTCTGGAGACATGATTCAGGGAGGTTGAATGGGCCCGGTTCAACCAATCGGCTGGTCATGCCAAGCCATGTGCATAGACTATAAATTTATTTATCATTGCACAAGTATGATTTGGAACTGATTTTGATTGATTTGGTCTTGGCTTTAATGTCTATAACATGTTTGATGTTGATTTATATTGCTTTGAACTTTGCCTAGAGTCTTATGCTAGAAGGCGATGGCTCATGGGTCAATCTGGTAGACTAATTATTTTTAATTCTTCTACTGGAGTATATCATCCGGGTATCCTTGGTGCTGCAAGTTGGAGACCAACTTGTTTATAGCATAGTCCTTGTGATACTCCGTGGTGGGTGGGGAGCTCGGAACCTTCTACACTAACTATGGAATACAACCCCCCCCCAAAAAAAAAAAACAAAAAAAAAACAAAAAAAAACAAAAAAAAACGAAACAAACGTCAACTGGACAGTGATGATGATGACCAACGACCTTCTAACTCAACTGAATACTGGCCACGATTTTTAGTTCTTGAGACACTTGACAAGTCACCTTTAAAATTAAACCCGTTTGCAGTGTCAAAAGGTATACAAGGTATTGCAGGTGAAGTCCCAAACATCAAACGACTGCGATCAGGCTCTTTGCTCATCGAATGCAGCAGGAAACAACAAACAACAAATTTGATGTCAACACAGCTTTTGGTTGGAATACCGGTTTCGGTATCTCCACATAGAACTTTGAACACTAGCAAAGGAATTGTCAGAGACCGGGATCAACTATTTGCCGATATGAGTGAATTAGATATAGCCACAGAAATGAAAGAACAAGGAGTGATTTTTGTGAAACGATTCACAACACGAAAAAAATAAACCAACAAACACCTACCTATTCCATTTTTCTTCTCCAACTGCTCCAAAAGCAATTAAAGCAGGATATTGTCATCTCAATGTTGATACTTATATCCCTAACCCGTTGAGATGTTTCAAATGCCAAAGGTATGGTCATGGTGTTACGAACTGCACAAATGCTATTACATGTGCTCACTGCAGCGAAAAAAACTCATGTTACGGAAGACTGTGACAGCAACTTTAAAAAATGCACCAACTGCTCTGGAACACATTCATCTTTTTCAAAAGAATGTCTGATCTGGAAACAACAAATGGAAATTAATAAAATCAAATTCACAAGGAATCTTAGTTTTGCTGATGCAAAGAAACTTGTTGCTCACACATCAGAAGGAAACGAGTCCTATGCTTCAGTTGCGAGAACATCAACAAAGCAAACTGTAACTTCAACAGTGTCCACTTCATCAACGCAATGCCAAACTAATTTGACATGGGTTGACACTGTTGCACCCAAAATCTACTGTCCTGACCAGTCAACGCAAACTGTTGTATCTACATCAATAACTGTTAGAGAAGAAGTTCAGTCTCGGCCATCTTCCCAGGAACAATCATCATCACAGAAAATTTCCAAACCTTCCTCTGGGAATAATGGGAAGCAACAACCAAAACAAAAAATCAAACCAATAAATGAGTCTGCAAAAAATAACATAAGGGCAGAACCTCAAAAGCGGCAGAAAATACAATCCAAATTTATAATAAGTTTGGATCTCTTGAAGATATGGATGTTTCTGACAACATCCGATGTAGAGCTTGTAGCTTGTCACCCACAAAAAGACAAGGGGTAGATCCCCAATCAATCCCCATAGAAACAGTTTCTCCATGTATTGTCCAGTGGAATTGTAGAGGACGGAAAACCAACTTTAATGAATTACAGCTGTTGATTCAGGATTTACAACCATCAGCTTTCTGCTTACAGGAAACTTACCTGAAGCAGGCAGACAATTTTAACTTACGTCAGTTCATTGGATATCATTCTCTTTCTCCTCCAGGTGATAGGGCCACTGGAGGATCTTCAATCCTTGTAAAATCAGAATGTTATACACAGCCCTGTCTCACTTACAACTAATCTTCAAACCGTTGCAGTGAGACTTACTCTTCATGTTCCCTTCACAGTATGCTCGTTCTATATTCCGCCTTCTTCAACACTTCAACTGTCTGATTTGCAAGCTCTCTATGACCAACTTCCAAAACCCTGTATAATAATGGGCGATCTCAATGGTCATAATCCACTGTGGGTGGTACAAATATAAACACTAAAGGTAAAACACTGGAAGATTTTATTTTCAATACTGATGTGTGTATGTGTAATGATGATTCGAGCACATATCTGCATCCTGCAACAGGCACCTACTCTTCTCTGGATCTGTCTCTTGCAGACTCCAATCTACTTAATGAATTTGAATGGTCAGTCCACGATGACCTCTGTGGAAGTGATCATTTTCCTACTATACTAAAATCTGTCACTCCATCTGCTGTTCCTTCATCATCAAGACGGAATTTAAAAAAAGCTAACTGGGCTTTATATGAAACACTGTGTGCTGAAAAACTTAAACCTGAACGTTTTATTGACGTTCCCGATGCTATTAAGTGCTTTTCTGATGAATTGAACTCCATAGCTGATGAGTGTATTCCAGACTCCTCTGCAGTTCCACACGTAAGAAAACCATGGTTCAACGATGAATGCAAACAAGCTAGAAAGGCAAGGGAAAAAGCAAAACATTATTTCCGTCGCCATCCTACGGTGCATAATTTCAATAAATTTTAAATTTTAAACGCTAAAGCACGGCGTACTTTTAAACAGAACAAACGCCAGTCTTGGCAAAATTATGTATCTAAAATAAATTCTCGGACACCCATGTCCAAGGTATGGAACATGGTCCAGAAAATTAAAGGTAAAGGTACTAAATCTACTGTCCATCATCTTAAACATGGAGATCAATTGCCTACTGATAAATCAGATATTGCTAATAAACTAGGCGAAACCCTTGCTAAACACTCTTCCTCTTCACATTATGTACCTAAATTTCAGCAATATCAAAAACAACAAGAAAAGAAAACTATTAATTTCAAATGTGATAATGGGGAAGATTATAATGAAACGTTTTCTATTCATGAACTCCATACTGCTCTTGATCAAGCTCATGACACTGCTACAGGAGCTGATAACATACATTATCAACTCCTGAAGCACTTACCAGAATCCTGCCTAGAAACTCTTCTCAATATTTTTGATGATATTTGGACATCGGGTAACTTTCCTCCGTCATGGCGTGACGCCATAGTAGTACCAATACCTAAACCTCGACGTGATCATACGGATCCGTCAAATTATCGACCTATTTCACTAACTAGCTGTGTTTGCAAGACCATGAAACGCATGATAAATAATCGACTTGTTTGGTACTTGGAAACTAATAACCTCATAACAGATATACAATGTGCTTTCCGTAAAAATAGAAGTACTGTCGATCACTTAGTGCGTTTAGAATCATTTGTGAAAAACGCACTAATTAATAAACAACATGCTGTGTCTATCTTTTTAGATCTTGAAAAAGCATATGACACAACCTGGAAACATGGTATTTTGAGGGATTTACATGACTTTGGTTTGCGAGGTCGTTTTTCTCAATTTATTGCCAACTTTTTAAATGACAGACAATTCCATCTCCGTGTGGGTTCTACCCTGTCTGATCATTACAATCAGGATCAGGGTGTTCCACAGGGCCGTATTTTATCTGTCACTCTTTCTGGCATCAAGATCAACAGTTGATCAAAAGTTTTAAACGATTCAATTGATGGATCGCTTTTCGTGGATGATTTTAATATTTCTTGCCGAGGTAAAAATATGCATACAATTGAACGGCAACTGCAGTTGTGTTTAAACAAAATAAATAAATGGTGTGTTGAAAATTGTATACATTTTTGCAGAACATATAAGCCACATAAGGACCCAGAACTATCTCTAGATGGCACTCCCATCAAAGTTGTAAAGGAGGCCAAGTTCTTGGGATTAATTTTTGACTCACATTTAACGTTTCTACCACATATCAAATCCCTCAAAACTAAATGCCTGAAGGCACTTGACTTGTTGAAAGTCGTTTCAAATTCTAAATGAGGAGGGGACCAAGCTACCCTCCTGCAACTTTATCGATCACTGATCCGGTCAAAACTTGATTATGGCTCCATTGTATATGGTGGACCCTATAAAAGCAACCTGAAACTTTTAGATTTTGTTCACCATCAAGGTCTAAGACTTTGTCTTGGCTCCTTTCGAACTTCACCTGTTGACAGCCTGTACGTTGAGGCCGATGAGCCATCTCTTGAGCAGCGACGTATCAAATTAGCTTTACAGTATGTAACAAAATTATATGCCAGTGAGTCAAACCCTGCATATAACTGTGTTTTCAGTCCTCTGTGTGAGGACTTATACAATATGAAATCTTCGCTTGTACCGCCTCTTGGTTTAAGTATTAAACCATTTCTTGCTGCTGCCGGCATTGAGCTGGAATATATTGCTCCTTCCCGTCTTCTTTCTTCTCCTCCTTGGCAGTTGGTTAAGCCCCAAGTGGACCTAACACTGACCACATTTAAAAAATCAGAAACTATTGAACCACAGTATAAACAAGAATATAATGAATTGAAACATAAATATAGCAGTTATAAATCCTTATTTACAGATGGGTCCAAGGAAGGTGTCGCAGTAGCTTGTGCCACTGTCATTGGATCCAGAACAATATCTTCTAGATTACCAGACAACAGCTCTATTTTTACCGCTGAGGCTAATGCCATATTAACAGCTCTTAAATATATTCAAAGAGATAAACAATATATAATCTATTCTGACTCTCTTTCTTGCCTTCAGGCGATTAAAAATCTTTCTTGTAAACATCCACTTTTAATAGAAATAATTGAATTGTATAATGATATTGCTACTGGCCAGTACGACATTGTTTTCTGTTGGTTACCCAGCCACGTTGGCATTTCCGGTAACGCAATGGCCGATCTTGCTGCTAAGGCAGCACTCAACAAATCTGTGACACCACTTCTTATTCCTTATTCTGACTACAAAGCTAGCATTAGAGCTTACACTCGTGATCTGATGCAGAAGAAGTGGGACACCCAAGTAGGTATAAATAAACTACATGAAATAAAACCCTACATTTGTTATACATACTTAGGTTGTCAGTCCAGATTTGAAGAAGTCATTTTGCGACGATGTCGTATTGGCCATACAAGATACACTCACGCGTACCTTTTACGTGATGAGATAGTCACGGTCAAGCATATCCTGCGAATTTACACCGTGTCCATATTTCTGGCATTTAAAACACCTGAGCGGGTTGGGGATGTATGTTTCAACTTGGATATTGCAGTAACATGCCTTCACTGATTTAGGAGCATTTGGCGATGAAAAAGAAAACAGATAGGTATTCGTTTGGAATGTTTCATTGTTTTTTCGGGTTGAAAAGCGCTTCACATACAGCACACCTTGATCTTTCATTTCACATGCTATATCAAGTTCGGTCATGTCAGCAAACAATCGATCCCGATCTCTGATGATACCTTTACTCGTGTTCAAGGTCTTGTGAGCAGAGACCATGACCGGAATACCCACAAAAGATTCAATACTCATCAAGTTGGTTGCTTGTTGTTTCTTGCTGCACTCAATTAGTAAGGCACCCGAACGTAAGCGTCTAATGTGTTTAACATCCCCAGCAATACCTTGAATGCCCTTCGACACTGCGAAAGGGTTCAACTTCAATGGTGTCTTGTCAGGAGTCTCAATAACGAGGAAACGTGGCCAATACTCAATCGACAGAGACGGTCTATGAGAAGTACCAACGGGATCAATTTCAAGTGGACGTTTTGTTTTTTGGGGGGTATTTCATAAGCCATGCTTGGTGTCATATGGTTCATCATCCGAGCTCCCCACCCACCACGGAGTATCACAAGGACAGCGCTATAGCAAGCGGGCCTCCACCTTGCAGCACCAAGGATACCCGGATGATATACTCCAGTAGAAGAAATATAAGAAATTAATCTACCAGATTGGCCCATGAACCATCGCCTTCTGGCATAAGACCCTAGGCAAAATTCATATTATCATAATTTACAATCATACAAGTTACAAATCACCAGTATTGCCAAGGCCGAAATTTATTTAGGCAGTCGACAGTCCATGCACAGGGGTTGGCATGACCAGCCGATTGGTTGAATCGGGCCCATTCAACCACCCGTCTAGGTGAAGTAAGGGCCAAAGTGGCGTGTTGGGCAAATGGAAAGCAGTTAAAAGCCCAAGTGCCCTCAACCACCAGGATCCCATCCTCTACCGACACGGGACGCAACCCACGGCAAACAGGTTGCCCAATTTAGTCGCCTCTTACGACAAGCAATGGGGTGTTGTGGACACATTCTGTCCCGGGTCCACACGGGAGATGAGCACTTAGCGTTACCCAGCACCCACCACGAGGAGGTGGCTATTCATGGGTGCCCAACTGAAAGGTGTGAAACATGTTGTATAGTACAGAAGAGTTTGGGCGAACAGGCGTGTCAAGAGACAAGGACTGGACAGAAGGCATCACACAGAACAGCAGCAAAACCAACGAAAGAATACAATCCGTCAGTATATCTATTCGAATAACATGTAACAATTCTTTTTCATCACAATATCTGAAGACAGATACTGAGTTCCAAAAATATACATTTAAACATTTATGGATTTGTGCTTTTTACATTCTTACGATATGTAACGAATGATTCAGATGATTATTTCATAACTCGTAACATACGAATCATCGCTATTGCACAATCCATACAGTCTCTATACACACAATTAGATGAAGATGATTGTGCGACAATATTAATGTGAATCATGATTAGTAGAAAAGTCTGTTAATGATAATTTATAAACATATTACTACACTTCAGTGACTACGTGTCACGTCAGAACAACAGATTGTTTATCCATAAGAAAATAGGATCAGCGTGAACTGCATAATTTGTGTTGGGGGTGATTATTCAAGTAAGAAATTGATCACAACTTCCTTTTAATAATTTGCAATCCTTCTTGGCAAGATTTATCTGTTGCACAGCAAAAATAACTTGGTTTCCGTTCTTGCGGAAACCTGATGGATACTGGGTAATGTAGGTTTCCGTTGGGTTTCAGTTTCAGGAAACGCGCAATGAGAGTTTCCGCATAGTTTCCACAACTGAAACTAACAAGTCTTAGTTTCCGTCATGTTTCCGTCAACTGAAACTGTAGTTGGAAGTTTCCGTTTAGTTTCAGTTTACTGAAACCTTTATAGCTGGAGTGAGTAAGTTTCTGGTCTTGCGGAAACCTTGTGGATCTTGGGTAATGTAGGTTCCCGCTAGGTTTCTGTACAAGGAAAATGACAATGAGAGTTCGGTTAGTTTAGAAAGCTGAAATATGATGTATTATCTTGTTATATTTATTACATATTTATTTGAACAAAAAACAAACTCTGGAAATGTTATGATTCAACTGTTTCATTTCTTAGAAAAGGTCACATTTTAATGCAACAGGGCAGTTGCAGTAGTACACAATTCGCTGTATTAAGAAACTGGCGCGCTCAGAGAAGAGTAACAGAATTCTCTCCACACAAGCATTGCTCAGGAAGTTGGCACACTGAATGAAGACGAGCTAGTCACTACACAAAGTGCTTTGTTCTTCTGTAGATGTTTGTTGGTGTATGCGAGTCCTGGTTAATATCTGGCGAAACATCTGAATCCGAATCAATCAGGCTCTCACATTGTGGTGGTAATAGCTCGCAAACCTTGAATGTGCTGTTAATATCTTGGTCACTGTCAGTGTCTGGAAAGGAAAAGGACATTCAGTTTGAATCATCAATTCAACTGAGAGACAATTCACTGAAGAAAAGCTTGTAAAATCTTAACATTTCCAATGAATGAAACACAGCAATATATATGATAATGCAGATAACATGTATTACAAATATTAAATACGTATTACCATTTGCTCACTTTCAGTTAGTACAGTTACATGTATGATACATACATTGAATATATTAAACATGGATAGCAAAGTGACAGTGCAAACTCGATTTTTAGTGAAATCTAAAAATTCTTTGATGACTTACCTGATGAAACATTTGTCATTCACCCGAAAAATCTTTACAAACTAACAAACATCTTGTCGTTACGGAGATGGAGATAACGTGTTTTTCTTGAAACAGACGTCTGGCAGTGAGGACAGAAAAGCCGTATTTCTCCTGGAATTTAAAATATATGTATATATTACGCTTTACACTTTGAGTTAGGTCAAAAAGGTTTGTTGTATGCACTTACATAGTGTCTGCTTCATTATAAAGCTATATGAATAATATTGTTATAATAGAGATTCCCTTACCGGGCATATAACAGATAATATAGCGTGAATTATAAATACCAATGAAGGCGTCTTGTCATTCTCCGAGTTTGTTGGTCCACAATCCATATCTGTAAATCAAATAACTGACACAATGATTCTTTCAGAAATATGAAACTTGAGGTGTGATGATAATGTCAATGCATTGTAGGGCTAACACATGCAACATGTACTGATGGGCAAGGTTTGACTGGTTATAAAACAAATATCAAATCATCAAACTGATTAACTGGTACAACTGGATACACAGAACTGTCACAGAACATAAGATACTAGATAATTTGATGAACTAATAAATGTATGATGTGACTTGGTTGAAATATTTCTGGAGTACAGATTGTATGAATAGATATAACGAAGACGTATATACGGAATATCTCTGGGTACCCATGTTAAAACAAATATTGTAGAAACCAACCATATTTCAGAAACTTATTTCTCGTGATTTTAGGCTGTCTTTCGTGACAATTACTTGTCGCAATGTCCACAAAGAACTGTGTCCCTGCAGCAGAAAGTGCCACGAATAGTCTACAGAAATTATGCATGTACAAATCATAGCCAAAGGGTCAGTGGGATTGTACTTTATTCTTCATTCACATTGACAAATGAATTAAGGTTTGAAAGAAATTGTGACACATCACCAAATTATATTAGTAATAGTAGTAAAGGTATTCATCAAGTTAACTTAAAGGGTAGATAGGGATAGTAGATCTGGGTGTATAACTGAAAAGAGCAAACAATGTTAATATTTCTAACCCCCGTGAGCACTGTGCGTAAATTACTTATATGGTACGTGGGGGGGGGGGGGGGGTGTCCATCCAGCAGAAATATATCCGGATACTACCTTCTCCTGACAGGATCTTAGAAAATAACTTATTTGCCACAATAAAGTTTCCCATGAGTGCTAAATCAGTAGGACTCGGGCCTGTTAAAGGAAGGTGAACACGTTTTCACAATTAATCACTGTTAATAATCACAAGGCCTACATATTGATGCTTGACACTGAGAAAAAACAATCAGTGACGCTAAAAAACTGAAAAGACTGCTAAAACCATAACTGCCCACTGTTGTCACTTTGAGTACTTACATTCAATCCGCTGAATTCCACTTTTCACACTCCCCTTTGATGTCGGCACTGTAAACAAATAAAAGAATGGCGACAGGATCACGTCCACGCGAGACTATCTAATTGTTACAAAAACAACTCACAACAGGGCGTACCCTCCTCTTTTGTTGTAGAACGCGGAAATCAAATGGTCACATTAGATTTATTTTTAAAAAACAATGACAAAACTGTGTATTTCCCGTGAGTGTTAGCGAGACGCCATCTTGTTTGGCGGGTAGGAACAAATTTGTTTTCCTAGCAATTATTTTCAAAACTTTAAGCATAAGATGGCTGCGTCGTGTAAACTTTGCCGTGGCCACCTCACTTTCCCCAAAAGCACTCGACGAAAGAATTCGCGAATTGGAGAAGAAAGCAGAGAACGGATGCGAGGAACTCGGAGTACCTCGTTGTGTCAGGTAAGACCGAGGGTTTTTTTTATTGTCAAATAACGTTTAAAGAATTATTGCGTCAATGACAGAAATCCGGATAGATTCTAAAATTTATCCCGCGAATGCATATTTTCGCTCGTATTATTTTTAAATGTTATCGTAAAATCTAAGTAAAATAGGCCTGAAAAATAAGTTTGTTTATATTCCATTTCAATAGATCGACATGGTATAGAATACACCAAGCTTGTATTTGTAAGTAGCTATCTTAGTACTAACCACAAGTATCTATTTAAGTTTAAAGGGGCAGACTTTTGAGTTTGGTGCTCCTGTTAATAGTTTGCAAATTTTAGCGTTGCAACTCGGTTAACACTTGTACAAAAGGTGTTGGGGGGTGGGGATGAATTACGATCTGCATCACAAAGATCCGCCATATGTAGTGGTTCACTCATGAGTTTACTGGGTATTGCAAGATATATTTCACCAATTCAGATATATTTTAAAGAATGATAAAAATGATTTTACAATGGCAACATTTCGGTGTAGTTTCTTAAATGCAGTCCTGGATCATTAGTCAAATGAAATTGTTTACCCCCAAATTCGCTCAGAGGGGTCAGATGTGTTTCTGAACTATTTGAGGCAAACACTAAATTCATATAAGAAACTGTTAGCTTTGCGTAGGATACATTTGAAATTTCATGTAATTTTTCAGTAATTCAATACATATGTGTTGAGCTTAATCATATATATACCTGTTATATATATACCTGTTATATTTAACGTATTTGATTTAATCTTTCAGGCTGTTGTGAGAAAAATCTTGACACGACTGCTCCTGGAGGATCACCCTTGTCTATCGAAGGTATGTGCTCATGTTACTAGGTAATTTCACTTTGAATATTTCATTAATTCCCTTCCCTACGTACGTTTTCTCAAACATGAAAGTATCATTTGCAAATGGATTTGAATAGCCGGTAAACTAAATCAGTTTAACATTACACCTGTGTGAAATTGCCATCAAACTGACCCCTTGATTTTACAATGCTTAATTGCTGCAAGGTTATGTCATGTGATATAACTAAACTTCTTTTATCATGATCTTTATGTCAGTTGTTCACTTACCGGTTGCATAACTTTGGCAGACAGGATGTACATAGAATTTGCACGAAATAACACAAAGGATGGTTAGCCTTTTTGGAGGTTATTTTAAATCATTTAACTACAAAATGGTAAACGTTCAGAACAATATATGTATTCAAAGTGATAAATCTGTAGTTTACTTGGTTGTATAATTTTCACTGACGATCTTTAATTTTAATTAGACATTGTGTTGGATGCATGATTGAATGAAGTGCAAGGAAAATGACATTTGTTTTTATTTCAGTAAAGCCGATGACGAGGACTCTATGAATATAGTAGTCAAAGAAACAAGTGACTATATCACGATCAAGGATGGTCAATAGGATCTTGTGAAGGTAATTTTTACTCACCTGCCTGACATTATAAATAGCTAATGATTTAATTAATAGTGTAAAGACAGATTTATGGGTGATAACTTCAGTAACCCAGCCAGCATGGCATATATAAATACCTTTGCCTAACAGATGAACTAAAATGTGTGAAACATGCTGTATAGTACTTTAAACATTTATTTTCAGAAGCGCTTTGTAGAGTGTGGCGGAACAGGCGTGATGATCTCAGTAGACAAGAAACCGGAAAGAAAGTGTCACACAGAACAGCAGCAGCAAAAAAAAACAAACAAAAAAACCCCCCAAAAATCCGTAAGTATATCTATTCGAATATTAACATGTAGCAACTCTTCTCATTACAATGTCTGATGACAGATTCTAAGTTCCGGAAATATACATTTAAAACGTTTATGGATTATTGCTTTTTACATTCTTAAGATATGTAACACATGATTCAGATCATAATTTCATCAATCATAACATAAGAATCAAGTCAGTTAATGATGATATATAAACATGTTACTACACTTCAGTGACTACATGTCACTTCAGAGCAACAGATTGTGTGTCCATAAGAAAATAGGATATGTCATTAAATGTGATGAACTGCTTAACTTGTGTTGGGGTGATTAATGAAGTAAATGATTTTTCACGACACTTCCTTTTTAATAATTTGCAATCCATCTTGGCATTATGGTTTATCTGTTGATTGATTTTTGTTTAATTTTCAGAAAATTGCACTGCGCATGAAAAGCCTGAAAACTATTGACTGGCCAGATCGACGAAAGGAAAGGGTTTGAACTATACTTACCTTGGAAATGACTTCACTAGTTGTGAGTGATGAAGAAGATGCCAATTTATTGCTCTCTTACCCCTTTACCTGGGAATCTAAACTCAAGACGTCTGCACTGGACTCAGCCACAATTTTCAACGCCACCACCAAAGTTAAGGCCAACAAGCTAAGACCAGGATGCGGCATCCAACGAGAATGACAGAGATATCCGCTGAAGGATGCCCAAGTGGGCTAGTAAATAGCTAATCGATCACATGAACGCAATTTTATCTGTGATCAATTAAATTTGAATTGTTCTCAATGTAAAACTTTAATAGTTTTGATATTCTGATTGTATTTCAATTAATACAATTTTATTCAATCTTAATTTTTATCTATTTTCAAAGAGACCTTTATTTACTTTCAATACATTTTTTGTACTAGCCTAAGTTCTTTATTGCATTTTATTTCATTGTTGTATTGTATTGCATGGTGTGTGTTATTATATGTTTAGCATTGACTGACTGGGGTGTGTTTTTCTGTGTCAGCGTGAGGAGGTGCAGGAGGAGTCAAGGGATGCAACTGTTATAGCATGTTTTTAGAAATATTTTTGTCATAAGTTACAAATGTTGATCTGTTATCTAGTGCTATATCTTTTTATTATTTATTAGATATATGTTTGATCCATATTTGTCTGAAAATAAAACAGTGAATCTTATTGTATCTTTTGTTTTTCTTTATGTATACTCGATGATTGTACGCAAACTCCTTATATTGTCTTTGCCAACCAGGAGAAACAAGAATGTTATATACAATGACACACATTGAATGACTCCTGTGACCCGAGTAAATGAAATGCTGTGGAAAGTTTTCTGGCAACAGAAACTCTGCGGAAACTATGTAGGTCAGTTTGTAACTGAAACTCTGCGGAAACCTGATGGAGTCCTGATAACTGAAACTCTGCGGAAACCTGATGGAGTCTTGGTGACTGAAACCCTGCGGAAACCTGATGGATCTCTAACTTATCTGAAACTCAACGGAAACTTGTTGGAGCATGGGTAACGGATACCGTGCGGAAACCCTTAGAAAGTGGGTATTTGAAAGTTTCCGTCATTGCGGAAACTCAGTGTAAAAGAACGGAAACTCACTGGATTCTTGGTGGAAACTTAAGTTTCAGTCCACTTTCCATCAGGTTTCCACACTGCGGAAACCAGGTTATTTTTGCTGTGTTGATTGATTTTTGTGTGAAATACATTCTCAGAAACGTGCACAGCGCATGAAAAGCCCAGAAATTATTGATGGGCCAGATGGACGAAAGGAAAAGGTTTCAACTATACTCACCTTGGAAATGACTTCACCAGTTGTGAGTGATGGAGATGCCAATGTATTGCTCTCAATCCCATTTACCTGGGAATCCAGTAAAGTCAGGACGTACGAGTCTGCACAGGACTCATCCACAATTTTCATCTCTACCACCCGAGCTAAGGCCATCATGAAGACCAGGATGAGGCACCCAAACCATGATGATATGGGATATCCGCCCAACGATGCCCCAGAGTGGTGGGCTATTAAATAGCTACTCGATCACATGAACGTAATTGTTTCTATGTTCAATTCAATTTGATTTATTCTCATTGTAAAACCATAATAGTTTTGATCTAATTTTATTTCAATTTTATTCAATCTTATTTTTTTTTATTTTCAAACAGATCAATATTTATTTTAAATACACTTTTATTTATTTAAGTTCTTCATTACATTTTCCTATTGTATTGCAAGCTGTGTGTTATTATATGGTTAGCAATAGTAGTGACTAACTTGGGTGTGTTTGTCTCTGTAAGTGTGAGGATGACTGTCAAGGGGTGCAAGTGAACGTTAGCTATCGTATGCTTTTGGAAACATTTTTGTTCTACATGTTGATCTGTTAATTAGTGCTATATCTTTTCATTATATGTTTGATCTCTATTTGTTTGAAAATAAAACAGCGTTTCTGTTGCCAGAAAACTGTCCACAGCATTTCATTTATTCGGGTTAACAGGAGACAATTGTGTGTCATTGTATGTAACATGCTTGTTACTCATGCTTGGCAAAGACAATACCGTGTACTGTTTGTCAAGGACAATAAAAGGAGTTTGTGTACAATCATAAAGTATACATAAAGAAAAAACAAAAGATACAATAAGATTCACTGTTTTATTTTCAGACAAATGGAGACCAAACATATACTAAAAAGATATAGCACTAATTAACAGATCGACATCAATAACAAAACTATTTCCAATAGCTAACATTCACTTGTATCACTTGACAATCATCCTCACACTGACAGAGACAAACACATCCAAGTCAGTCACTACTATTGCTACCCATATAATAACACACAGCTTGCAATACAATACAATAAGAAAATGTAGTAAAGAACTTTGAAAATAAATAAAAGTGTATTTAAAATAAATATCACAGCAAAAATAACCTTTTTTCTGCAGTGCGGAAACCTGATGGAAAGTGGACTGAAACTTAAGTTTCCACCAAGAATCCAGTGAGTTTCCGTTCTTTTACACTGAGTTTCCGCAATGACGGAAACTTTCAATTACCCACTTTCTAAGGGTTTCCGCACGGTATCCGTTACCCATGCTCCAACAAGTTTCCGTTGAGTTTCAGATAAGTTAGAGATCCATCAGGTTTCCGCAGAGCTTCAGTTACAAACTGACCTACATAGTTTCCACAGAGTTTCTGTTGCCAGAAAACTTGCCACAGCATTTCATTTACTCGGGTTCACAGGAGTCATTCAATGTGTGTCATTGCATACAACATTCTTGTTACTCCTGGTTGGCAAAGACAATTTAAGTAGTTTGTGTACAATCATCACGTATACATTGTTTTATTTTCAGACAAATATGGATCAAACATATATCTAATAAATAATAAAAAAGATATAGCACTAAATAACAGATCAACATTTATATCTTATGACAAAAATATTTCTAAAAACATGCTATAACAGTTGCATCCCTTGACTCCTCCTGCACCTCCCCACATTGAAACAGAAAAACACACCTCAGTCAGTCAATGCTAAACATATAATAACACACAGCATGCAATACAATACAACAATGAAATAAAATGCAATAAAGAACTTATGTTACATTGAATGAGTGAATGAGTGAGTTAATATTTAACGTCACGTCGGCAATATCTCAGCCACATCGTGACGAGAACACTTGAATGAGTGAGTGAGTGAGTGAGTTAATATTTAACGTCACATCGGCAATATTGCAGCCATATCGTGACGAGAACGAGTAATTATGAAAATACAAATGAATTAATAGCACATACGTTGTAAAACCCTGTCGACAAAGGACAGTAAAATTAACTAGCATATCACAGAGTAGAATGTAAAACTAGTGAATAGACCTACAACAATGTATCTATACAGGACAGGACAGTACAATATAAAAATGAGCTATAGGTTGCCAACAACTGAAGGTAGATCACCATACTAAGGGCCATGGGGACTTACAGTACATTTGCTTCCTGCATGGACCCTAGTTGGATTTACATCATCCCTTCAGCTGTTAGCAATTTAGACAAATCTAGCCATAAACTAAAAACACACTTATTCTACGATTAAAAAGCTGGAAAACTGAAATTTACTTCAAATGTTTTTGGACTTACGTACCCTCTCAGGAGGACAATTATTTTACGGTACTTCAACCCCCTTCCAGGGTACAGCCACTAACGCTTTGAGTTACTAATTTAATCTTCCAATTTTAAAATATTTATCTATATACAGTTCAATTAACAAATCTAATTCCTTTAAAAATGCAATAATTAAATGAGGGCGAATATTGCTAAAAAGATCCTTCATAGTTTGTGAATTAAAATACTGATCCCTTGTGATGGAACACTCAACACAGTCAAGCAAGATATGCTTGACTGTAATTCTTTCATCACAAGGGATGCAGAACGGAGGATCCTCACCTTTCAAAAGGTATTCATGAGTATATCTCGTATGGCCAATACGACATCGCCTCATAATGACCTCCTCAAATCTGGACTGACAACCCAAGTGGGTATAACCAATATAAGGTTTTATTGAATGTAATTTATTTACACCCACTTGGGTGTCCCACCTCTTTTGCATCAGATCTCGGATATACGATCTACTTGTAGTTTTATAATCAGAGTATGGGATAGGAAGTGGAGTCACAGATTTGTTGAGTGCTGCCTTGGCAGCAAGATCGGCCATAGCATTGCCAGAAATGCCCACATGGCTGGGTAACCAACAAAAGACGATGTCGTATTGGCCAGTTGCAAGATTATTAAATAATTCAATTATTTCTATTAAAAGTGGATGTTTACATGACAGGTTTTTAATTGCCTGGAGGCAAGAAAGAGAATCGGAATAGATAATATACTGTTTATGTCTAGGATGTCTTTCAATATATTTAAGAGCCGTTAATATAGCGTTTGCTTCTGCTGTGAAAATAGAACTATCATCTGGTAATCTGAATGATATTGTTCTAGATCCAATGACAGTGGCACAAGCCACTGCGCCACCATCCTTGGACCCATCTGTAAATAAAGATTTGTATGTATTATAGTTACCTTTTAATTGATTATATTCTTGTTTATATTGCAATTCATTTGTTTCTGATTTTTTGAAACCTCGTCAGTGTTAGGTCAACTTCGGGTCTAACTAACTGCCAAGGTGGAGACGAAAGTAGACGGGAAGGAGATATATTGGCTAGCTCAATGCCGCAAGCAGACAGAAAAGGTTTCACCCTAAGTCCCAGAGGCGGAACAAGAGAAGACTTTTTATTGTATAAATCCCCATAAAGAGGATTAAAAACACAGTTAAATGCAGGGTTGGCCTCATTAGAATACAGTTTTGTTATATACTGTAAGGAGAGTTTTATACCTCGTTGAGTAAGAGATGGCTCATCGGCCTCGACGTAAAGACTGTGAATAGGAGAAGTTCTAAATGACCCAAGACATAGTCTTAGACCTTGATGGTGGATAGAATCAAGTATTTTGAGGTTGCGTTTCGAACGGATGAGAGATCTGTATAAATGGAGTAGGGTAGTTTGGTCTCCTCCCCACTTTGAATTGGAAACAACTTTTAACAGATCAAGTGCCTTCAGGCATTTAGTTTTAAGGGATTTAATGTGGGGTAGAAAAGTTAGATGTGAGTCGAAAATAAGACCCAAGAACCTGGCCTCCTTTACTACTTTGATGGGGGTGCCATTTAAAAAGACTTCTGGATCTTTATGCGGTTTATACTTTCTGCAGAAATGCAAGCAATTTGTTTTTGTTATAGAAAATTTAAACCCGTTTTCAAGTGACCATTTTTCAATTTTATTGAGACAAATTTGTAATTGCCTCTCTATTGTATGCATATTTCTACCTCTACAAGAAACATTAAAATCATCCACAAATAGTGATCCATCTACTGAATCACTTAAAACCTTAGAAAGACTATTGATTTTAATACTAAATAAAGTCACAGACAAAATACTGCCTTGTGGAACACCCTGATCTTGATGAAAGTAGTCTGAGAGGGTTGTTCCCACACGTACTTGAAACTGTCTGTCATTTAAAAAATTAGATATAAACTGAGGCAAGCGACCTCTCAACCCAAAAGAATGTAAATCTTTCAAAATACCATTCTTCCAAGTAGTATCATATGCTTTCTCAAGATCAAAAAAGATTGATACTGCACGTTGCTTTTTAATGAAAGAATTTTTAACAAATGATTCCAAACGAACCAAGTGGTCAATTGTGCTTCGGTTTTTACGAAAACCACATTGTATATCAGTAATCAGATTGTTGGTTTCCAAAAACCAGACTAAGCGATTATTTACCATTCGCTCCATGGTTTTGCAAACGCAGCTAGTTAAGGAAATAGGTCGGTAATTTGATGGATCTGTATGATCCCTCCCAGGCTTTGGAATAGGAACAACTGTGGCTTTTCGCCATGAAGAGGGAAAATGTTGTGTTGTCCAAATATGGTCAAAAATGCCAAGTAACGTTTCGATACATGATTCAGGCAAGTGTTTTACGAGTTGGTAATGGACATCATCAGGTCCTGTTGCAGTGTCGTGAGCCTGTGATAGCGCAGTATGAAGTTCATGTAAAGAAAATACCTCATTATAATCTCCATTATCAGATTTAAAATTCACTGGTTTCTTCTCTTGGTGTGTTTGATAAGTCTGGAATTTTGGATGATAATTTGAGGAGGACGAATGTTTAGCCAAAGTTTCACTGAACTTGTTTGCAATATCAGATTTTTCAGTTAGTATGTTATTATCATTTTTGAGATGCTGAATACTACTGGATTTGGAACCCTTGCCTTTAATTTTTTGGATCATATTCCATACCCTTGACATAGGAGTACGGGAATTCATTTTGGAAACGTAATTTTTCCAAGTATGACGTTTAATGTGTTTAAACGTTCGTCGAGCTTTAGCGTAACTGATTTTTACATTATTTAAGTTATGAACAGTGGGATGAAGACGGAAATATTTCTCTGCTTTCTTCCTGTTTTTACTAGCCTGTTTGCATTCATCATTAAACCATGGTTTACGGATGTGCGGATTTACAGAGGACTTAGGAATAGTTTCATCAGCTATATGTTTCAGTTTGTCCGAGAACATTTCAATTGGATCAGGTACGTCCATGAAAAGGTCTGGTTTAAGTTCCTTAAGGCAGGTGACCTGAAATAATGGCCAATTGGCCTTTGAAAAATTCCATCTTGTTACAGGCGGATCATCGGAAGGGTTAATTGCTGTAAGTACTGTTGGAAAATGGTCACTACCACAAAGATCATTATGGACTGACCATTCAAACTCATTATAAACGTTTGAATCAGTGAGTGACAGGTCTAAGGAAGAATATGTTCCCGTTCCAGGATGTAAATATGTGTCAGAGCCATCATTGAGTATACATAAATTATTATCAGATATAAACTCTTCAAGAACTTTCCCTTTACTGTTGGTATCAGGACTTCCCCATAATGGGTTATGACCATTGAGATCACCCATTATGGTACAGGGTTTCGGTAATTGGTCATACAAATCTTGAAGATCATTCTGATGGAGAATGGAAGAAGGGGAGATATACAAGGAACAAAGAGTAAGGGTTATATGTAAAGTAAGACGAACAGCAACAACCTGAAGATTGGTTTTGAGAGGAACAGGGCTATGAATTATACCATGTCTCACCAATATGGAAGATCCACCAGTGGCTTTGTCACCAGGGAGTGAAAAAGAATGATAAGAATGGTATTTACGCAATTCGAACTTATCATTTTGTTTCAGGTACGTTTCTTGAAAACTAAATGCTGATGGTTTATAATCCTGTGCTGGTAACTGTACTTCATTAAAATTGGTCCTAAGTCCTCTGCAATTCCACTGGATTAAGGAGTTATTGTTCATTTTATAGCAGGTGGTAATACTGGGGACCGACTTTTCCCCTTCCGAGGCGAACTGCTTCTATTTCGCGCACGGGGATGAGGAGAGACGTCCATGTCTTCTCAAAGTTGAAACTTGTTATAGATTTGAACAGGATCACGTGATCCCTTTGGTACTCGATCAGTTGTTTGTCTGTAATCCACTTTTTGACAAGGATTTTTCACAACAGGAGATATTGTTTGTGATTCAGTCTGGGAAGCTGATGTTGCATGGTGTTTATCAACAGTAGAATCTGATGCAATAAAAGTGTGTTTGTCAGCTTCAACCCAGGTGAGATCTGTCTGACATGCAACTGACAGAACAGACTTAGTATTGAGGCGAGCAACAACTGTAGAATATGGTACACCTGATGACTGAGGGGAGGCTACATTAACTAAACGTTTTGCCTCATGATATGTGACATTCTTTTGGATTTTGATTTTGACAATTTCATATTCACGTTTCTAGACATGGCATGACTTTGACGAAGACATATGATCTCCAAGACAATTGACACATTTTGGAGAAGACAAACAGTCAGAACCTTCATGATCATCTTTACCACATCTATAGCATGTTGCACGATTTCTGCAGGATTGGGCACCGTGACCAAACTTTTGACACTTGTAACAACGAAGTGGGTTTGGAATATACTGTTCCACTTCGATGTTACAATATCCAGCTTTTATGTACTTTGGGTGTTGGGGTTGAGAAAAAGAAATTAAGTATGTGTTGGTATTCAAAGTTTCTCCATTTTTCTTAAACGTGAATCTTTTAACATGAGTGACTCCTTGGTGTTGCAGTTCAGTAACTATTTCCTTTTCACTCATGTGGGCAAGCCAGCGGTCTCTGTCCCTCAAGATGCCTTTGCTACTGTTCAGAGACTTGTGAGGAGAAACTGAAACTTCAGTATTTGCAAGCTGTTTTGTGGCTATGAGGGCAGCTGATTGTTTTGCTGTTTTACACTCTATGAGGAGAAACCCTGATCTAATTTTTCTGACAGCTTGGACATCACCAACAAGTCCATAAATTGCTTTTGATGTGGCAAACGCATTTAGCTTGAGTGGTTCACCATCAGTCGAAGATACAACCAAGAATCTACTCCATGTATCTCGATATCTGTTTGTGATACTTTCCTCATCAGAGGACAAACACTCATCTAGTGCTCGTTTATGTTTTTTGGGTTGAGCCATGGTTAATAATAGAAAGTTCACCATCCCAGCTCCCCACCCTCCACCGAGTATCACATGGACAATGCTATACACCAGTGGGTCTCCGACTGGTAGCAACAAGGATACTGAAATGGTATACTCCAGCAGAAGATTAATAGAAAATTAATCGATCTACCAGATTGGCCCATGAGCCACCGCCTTCTGGGCATACGACTCTAGGCAAAGTTAATAACATCACTTTTCAAATTTACAAGTGTTATATGAGTGAAAAGCCAAGACCTAAATTGAAACAATATAAAATCAAATTTGTACAATTACATAATCCACGCACAGGGCTTGGCATGACCAGCCGATTGGTCGAACCGGGCCCATTCTACCACCCGTCTAGGTGAAGTAAAGGGCCAAAGTGGTGTGTTGGGCAAAGGGAACACGGTCAAAAGCCCCGATTGCCCTCAACCACCAGGATCCCCTCCTACACCGACACAGGGCCGCAACCCACGGCAAACGGGTTGGTGGACCAAATATCCCCCGGGTCCACCATGGGGGTGTCTTGGCGTTACCCAGCACCCACCACGAGCAGGTGGCTCGCCACGGGTGCCAGGTTACAAAAAATGTATTTAAAGTAAATATAGGTCTCTTTGAAAATAGATAAAAAATAAGATTTAATAAAATTGTATTAATTGAAATACAATCAGAATATCAAAACTATTAAAGTTTTACATTGAGAATAATTCAAATCTAATTGATCATAGATAAAATTACGTTCATGTGATCGATTAGCTATTTACTAGCCCACTTGGGCATCCTTCAGCGGATATCTCTGTCATTCTGGTTGGATGCCGCATCCTGGTCTTCATGTTGGCCTTAGCTTTGGTGGTGGCATTGAAAATTGTGGCTGAGTCCAGTGCAGACGTCTTGAGTTTAGATTCCCAGGTAAAGGGGTAAGAGAGCAATACATTGGCATCTTCTTCATCACTTACAATTGGTGAAGTCATTTCCAGGGTGTGTATAGTTGAACCCCTTTCCTTTCGTCGATCTGGCCAGTCAATAGTTTTCAGGCTTTTCATGCGCAGTGCAATTTTCTGAAAATTAAACAAAAATCAATCAACAGATAAACCATAATTGCCAAGATGGATTGCAAATTATTAAAAAGGAAGTTTCGTGAAAAATTATTCACTTGATTAATCACCCCAACAGAAGTTAAGCAGTTTATCACATTTAATGGCATATCCCATTTTCTTATGGACACACAATCTGTTGCTCTGAAGTGACATGTAGTCACTGAAGTGTAGTAACATGTTTATATATCATCATTAACTGACTTGATTCTTATGTTGCGATTTATGAAAATATGATCTGAATCATGTGTTGCATATCTTAAGATTGTAAAAAGCAATAATCCATAAACATTTTAAATGTACATTTCCGGAACTTAGAATCTGTCATCAGACATTGTAATGAGAAGAATTGTTACATGTTATTATTCGAATAGATATACTTACGGATTTCATTCTTTTTGGGTTTTTTGGGTTTTTTTTTTTGCTGCTGTTCTATGTGACACTTTCTTTCCAGTTTCTTGTCTACTGAGATCATCACGCCTGTGGCACCCGTGAACGGCCACCTCCTCGTGGTGGATGCTGGGTCATGCCAAGAGCCGTTCACCCCCCGTAGTGGACCCGGGGGTATATTTGGTCCACCAACCCGTTTGCCGTGGGTTGCGGCCCTGTGTCGGTGTAGGAGGGGATCCTGGTGGTTGAGGGCATGGGAGCAGGACCAGTGTTCCTATTGCTCAACACACCACTTCGGCCCTGACTTCACCTAGACGGGTGGTAGAATGGGCCCGATTCTATCAATCGGCTGGTCACGCCATGCCCCGTGCATGGACAACATTTTTTATGCAGTTATTGTACATGTTTGTACATTTTTGACACTGAATGTTTGTGTTTGAAATTCTATCGTATATGTCTGCCTAGAGTCCTATGCCAGAAGGCGGTGGCTCATGGGCCAATCTGGAGATGATGACCTCCAAATAATGCATGTCTTTAATTTCTTGGCTTTTAATTTCCAGTCGGTCATGAAATTTGTAGGCAAATGCAGTTGTTTGTGTCGTTTTCTCTGGAGTATAACATCCCTGTATCCCTAGTGTTGGCATCTTGGATATCCGGTGCTATTTGACACTGTTCTTGTTGACACTCCGTGGTGGATGGGGAGCAGGGGTGCTGAATATTGTTCCTGTCATCATGGCACTTACACCTTCTGGTTCTTCTAGAAACGAAAAAAAGAGACGCTTGGAGGATTTAGATCTCTCTACTGGAAATGTGTGTTCTAACAGTGATTCATGGGCTAGATTTGTTGTTATTGAGTCTTCAGACTTCCTTCCAATTAAACTTAATCCCTTTGCAATCTCGAAGGCCATCTCAGGAATTTGTGGAGAAGTTAAAAATGTTACTCGTCTTCGCAGTGGCTCACTCCTTGTCGAGTGTGCACGGAGACAGCAATCTCTAAATCTTTTATCAATCAAGACATTTGCAAATATAGAGGTTGTTGTATCTGTCCATAGAACCCTTAATTCTTGTCGTGGCATTATCCGTGACAGAGCACGCTGTCTCGCTGATATGTCAGAGGAGGAAATTGCTTCAGAGTTGGCAGATCAAGGTATATCTTCAGTGAAACGTTTTACGATCAAGAAAGAAGGATTGATCGTGAAAACAAACACCTATTTACTGACTTTTGACCGTTCATCTCTTCCAGAGTCTATCAAAGCTGGTTATTTTAACATCGGAGTGGATGTGTATGTCCCCAGTCCTCTCCGTTGTTATAACTGTCAACATTTCGGGCATGGATCGCAATCATGTCGAAACCAATAAGTATGCCACCGCTGTGGAGATCGACATGAGGGTTCCGACTGTGAGCGAGAATATAAGTGTGCAAACTGTAATGGTCCCCATTCTGCTTCATCAACGTCCTGCCCCATGTATCAGCGGGAATCTCAGGTAATGAAAATCAAATGTCTAAACAATATTTCATACCTCGAGGCCAAGAAATTGTTGACTCCATCAACTCAAACTCCATCAAACCTGAACTACTCGGCTGCAGTCACTCGCTCTGTAGCAACTTCCTCCGTTTCATGTAAGACTGACGTGACATGGGTAACATCCAATAAACCCATTCCTTCAACTTCAGCCCTTCAGAGTACTCCGCAAGTCACACATTCTACGTCTGCTTCTCAAACAGAAAATCACCATGAGCAACAATCTGAAACGTCTGTTTCTAAACCAGTCAATGACAGTTCAAAACAGAAGAAAGGAAAGAGATTAAACAGAGACAAACAATCTACTGTCCCTTCCTCTCATAACGTTTTAACACAGAATACCTTTGCACCTCTAGATATGGAGTTTACTCTGTCCTCACAGGACACACGGAGGAATAATCCCTCCTCACATTCACGTGGCCTGACTCCAATTAAGCCACCATGAATCACTTGACAAATCTAATTCAGTGGAATTGCAGAGGACTGAGGAGTAACTTAAGTGAAATAGAATTACTCATACACGATCTTAAACCGTCAGCATTGTGTCTTCAAGAGACATATCTTAAATATACAGATAACTTTAATCTGAGACAGTACAGGGATTATCACTCTTTTGCCCCTCCAGGTGATAAGGCTACTGGAGGTGCTTCTATTTTGGTACATGAGAGTGTCATCCATAGCCCTGTTACTCTAACTACGGATCTTCAAGCTGTTGCTGTTCGTCTGACCTTGCACATTGCATTGACATTGTGCAGCTTGTATTTACCTCCTTCTTCTAATATTCAACAATCGGATCTTCAAAATCTGTATGATCAGCTTCCGAAGCCTTGTGTCATCATGGGCGATCTTAACGGACACAACCCGCTTTGGGGTAGTCCTCACACAAATACTAAAGGAAAACTACTTGAAGAATTGATTTCAGATAACAATTTGTGTATTTTCAATGACGATTCTACCACTTACCTACATCCAGCTACGGGATCATATTCTTCCCTGGATTTATCACTAACCGATTCCAACTTATATAATGAATTTGAATGGCATGTCCATGATGATCTATGTGGGAGTGATCACTTCCCTACCATTCTCAAAACAATCAACCCTGGTGATGATCCACCTTTATCTAGAAGGAATTTTGCCCAGGCTGATTGGTCATTACATACAACATTATGTACTGATCTTTTAAAACATGATGTTTTTGCGAACAGCGATGACCCAATACAATTATTTTCTGATTTATTGAATGATATTGCTGACCGAACTATACCCCAGGCCTCTGCAGTTCCACATATTCGTAAGCCATGGTTCAATAACGAATGTAAACAGGCCAGAAAGTGTAGGAAAAAAGCAGAAAAGTATTTTCGCCGACACCCTACCGTACATAATCTAGACAGAGTTAAAATTTCCAATGCCAAAGCTAGACGCACTTTTAAGCAAAATAAGCGGCAGTCTTGGCGATATTATGTTGCTAAAATCAATTCACGCACGCCTGTCTCAAAGGTATGGAACATGATTCATAGAATAAAGGGCAAAGGTTCTAAATCAACAGTTCACCATCTAAAGAATGGTGAAATTGTCTTAACTAATAAAACTGACATTGCAAATAAACTTGGTGAAACTCCCGCAAAACATTCATCCTCACCCAATTACCTCCCTGAGTTTCAAACATACCCGAGGCAACAGGAAAAGAAGAGATTAAATTTTACCTCGGACAATGGTGAAGATTATAACGAATTATTTTCGTTACATGAGCTCCAAACTGCCCTTGAGCAAGCTCATGATACAGCAACAGGAGCTGATGATATCCACTATCAGCTCCTGAAGCATTTGCCCGAATCGTGTTTGGAAACACTGCTAAATATATTTGATATGAAATGGACTACAGGGAGTTTCCCACCTTCGTGGCGTAATGCCATTGTAGTCCCTATACCAAAACCTGGCCGAGATCATACTGATCCGTCTAACTACAGACCAATCTCTTTAACGAGTTGTGTCTGTAAAACCATGGAACGTATGGTGAATAATAGATTAGTTTGGTATCTTGAAACCAATAACCTAATAACCAATATTCAATGTGGTTTCAGGAAAAATCGCAGTACCATTGATCATTTGGTACGTTTGGAATCCTTCGTTAAAAATGCTATCGTCAATAAAGAACATGCTGTATCAATTTTTTTTGATCTTGAGAAAGCTTATGATACGACCGGGAAGCATGGCATTTTAAAGGATTTACATGAGTTTGGTTTGAGAGGCCGTTTGCCTCTTTTTATATCAGAGTTTTTAAAAGACAGGCAATTTCAAGTCCGAGTGGGATCAACCCTGTCTGACCATTATAATCAGGATCAGGGTGTTCCACAAGGCAGTATTTTGTCTGTAACACTCTTTAGTATCAAGATAAACAGTTTATCCAAGGTTTTAAATGATTCAATCGATGGATCACTTTTCGTGGATGATTTTAATATTTCTTGTCGTGGAAAAAATATGCATACTATTGAACGGCAACTGCAGTTGTGTTTAAACAAAATTAACAAATGGTGTCTAGAAAACGGCTTTAAATTTTCTAAAACGAAAACCAATTGTATACATTTCTGTAGAAAATACAAACCGCATAAAGATCCAGAATTGTTTCTAAATAGTACTCCCATCAAAGTTGTTAAGGAGGCAAAGTTCTTGGGTCTGATTTTCGACTCACATTTAACGTTTCTCCCCCATATCAAGTCCCTAAAAAATAAATGCCTGAAGGCGCTGGATTTATTAAACTGGGGAGGTGATCAAGCTACCCTCCTTCACTTATATAGATCATTGATACGGTCTAAACTTGATTATGGCTCCATCGTTTATGGTGGAGCCTGTAAAAGCAACCTAAAACTTTTAGATTCTGTCCACCACCAAGGTCTAAGACTTTGTCTTGGATCTTTCAGAACTTCACCTGTTGACAGCCTTTATGTCCAGACTGATGAGCCATCTCTTGAGCAGCGACGTATAAAATTAGCTTTACAGTATATCACAAAACTATGTTCCCATGAGTCAAACCCTGCATATGACTGTGTCTTCAATCCTCTCTATGAGGATTTATACAATAAGAAATCTTCCCGCCTCTTGGTTTAAGAATAAAATCACTTATTTCTGCTGTCGGCATTGAGCTGGATCATATAGCTCCTTCCCGTCTCCTTTCTTCTCCTCCTTGGCAATTGGTTAGGCCACAGGTCGACCTAACATTAACTACATTTAAAAAATCAGAAACAAATGAATTACAATATAAACAAGAATATAATCAATTGAAACATAGATATAGCAATTATAAATCCTTATTTACAGATGGGTCCAAGGATGGTGGCGCAGTGGCCTGTGCCACTGTCATTGGATCCAGAACAATATCTTCTAGATTACCAGATAATAGTTCTATTTTTACAGCTGAAGCTAACGGCATATTGACAGCTCTGAAATATATTCAAAGACACCCTAAACATAAACAGTATATAATCTATTCCGACTCCCTTTCTTGTCTTCAGGCTATTAAAAATATTTCTTGTAAACATCCACTTTTAATTGATATTATTGAATTGTATAATAATCTTGCTACTGGCCAATACGACATCGTCTTCTGTTGGTTACCCAGCCACGTTGGCATTTCTGGTAACACAATGGCAAACCTTGCTGCTAAAGCAGCACTCAACAAATCTGTGACACCACTTCTTATTCCATACACTGACTATAATGCTATCATTAGGTCTTACATCCGTGATCTGATGCAGAAGAGGTGGGACACTCAAGAAGGTATCAACAAATTACATGAAATAAAACCCTACATTGGTTACACCTACGTGGGTTGTCAGTCCAGATTTGAGGAGGTCATCATGCGACGATGTCGTATTGGCCACACACGATATACACATGAATATTTGCTTAAAGGTGAAGATCCTCCGTTTTGTATCCCTTGTGATGAAAGAATCACAGTCAAGCATGTCTTGCTTGACTGTGTTGAATATTCCATCACAAGGGATAACTTTTTTAAATCAAGAACTATGAAGGATCTTTTTAGTAATGTTAGTTATCGTTTAATCATTGCGTTTTGAAAGGAATTAGACCTGTTACATGAAGTGTAAATAGATAAATGTTTTATGATTGGAAGTTAAATTAGCAACTAAGATTGTTAGTGGCTGTATCCTCGAAGGGGGTTGAAGTACCGTAAAATTATTGTCCTCCTGAGAGGGTACGTAAGTCAGGAAAAACAGTTGAAGTCAGATTTAATCTTCCACTTTTTTATTCGTAGAATATGTGTAATTTTAAATTGTGGCTAATCTTGCATACAGTCGCCAGCAGCTGAGGGGATGGTGTAAATCCAGCTAGGGATCATGCAGGTAGCTGAGGTACTGTAAGTCCCCATGGTCCCTAGTATGGTGATTTACCTTCGGTTGTTGGCGATCTATGGCCTGTTTTTATAATGTACTGTCCAAATAGTGATAATATTAGCTTTTAAGTTTCTACGCTAGTTTTAAATACTAACTGTGATAGTCTAGTGGTTTTACTGTCCTTCGTCGACAGTTTGTCATAATATTACTATATATTCCTTTTTATGTCACGTATATTCTCGTCACAATATGGCTGCAATGTTGCCGACGTGACATTAAATGATAACTCACTCACTCATTCTCTGATGCAAAAAAGATTGTCTTAGGTTCTGAGATTAAGGAAACGTATGCTTCCATTCCAAAAACAACGTCTGATAAAACCCATACAGTAACCACGTCATCTGCAAGCTGTCAAACGAACTTGACTTGGCTTAAAACCGAATCTCCTATGATGTTACCGCCTGTAATATCTACACAAACTGTGGAACCACTTCCTGACAAGCCCCAAACCCAATCAGAACCATCTTCTGCTTGTGATACATCTTCTCAGGCATCTCAAATGACTCAGTCTAACAGAAACGTTCAACCAGTTTTCAAAAGCAAAACCAAACCGAAACCAGATTCTTTCACAAAGCAAAGTGGCAGGGCCCCAAAGGGGTCAGATGATAAGATCAGATTATTTAATAGATACGGATCGCTTGAGGACATGGACGTGTCTGAAAACGTCCATTCTAGGGCACATGGCTTGTCGCCCTCGAAGAAGGTACGGGGTAGATCCCCTATTAATCCACCTAAAAGATAGGTCCATCTCAGCATATCGTGCAGTGGAACTGTAGAGGACTACGAACAAATTTTAATGAAATACAGTTGTTAATCCAGGATTTAGCACCATCAGCGTTCTGTCTGCAAGAGACATATCTGAAACAGACAGATAACTTTAGTTTACATCATTTTGAAGCGTATCATTATTTTTCCCCTCCAGGTGATAGGGCCACTGGAGGTTCCACTATCCTCATACGACGGGATGTTATTCACAGCCCTGTTACACTTAAAACTAATCTACAAGCTGTTGCTGTGCGACTGACTCTGGGAGTAGCATTTACACTATGCTCTCTGTATATTCCGCCTTTTTCAACACTACAACAGATTGATCTTCAATCACTATATGACCAACTCCCGAAGCCATGTATTATTATGGGTGACCTAAACGGTCACAACCCATTATGGGGCAGTACTAACACTAATGCTAAGGGCAAAATACTTGAAGATTTCATTTCAAATAATGATCTGTGCATATTTAATGATGATTCAAGCACCTATCTGCATCCTGCAACTGGCACTTATTCTTCTCTAGACTTATCTCTGGCAGATTCTAACCTCCTCAATGAATTTGATTGGTCTGTTCATAATGACCTTTGTGGAAGTGACCACTTCCCAACTATCCTCTCACAAATTACTCCATCTGATTCTGTTTACAAGATGGAACTTTTCGAAGGCTAACTGGTCTTTATATCAAACTATGTGTGAATCAAAACTGCGACCTGAGTGTTTCACTAATATAACTGACCCCATTGAAACGTTTTCTGACATTTTAAATAAAATAGCTGATGAGTGTATACCAAAGTCCTCTACGACTCCACATGTACGAAAACCATGGTTCAATGCAAATTGCAGACAGGCCAGAAAAGCGAGGAAAAAGGCAGAACATTATTTTCGCTGTCACCCAACTGTCCATAACTTAAATAAATTCAAAATACTGAATGCAAAGGCGCGTCGTACGTTTAAACAAAACAAACGACAATCTTGGAGAAATTATGTCTCCAAACTTAATTCACGCACGCCGATGTCCAAGGTCTGGGTGAGTGAGTGAGTTAATATTTTACGTCACATCGGCAATATCTCAGCCATATCGTGACGAGAACATTTAATACTGAAATGAAATATATGTCTATTATAAAACCTGTCAGTGAAGGACAGTAAAACAACTAGAATATCACAGATGAGAATATAAAACTAGTAACTATACCTAAAACAATTTATCTACAGAGGACAATACAAGATAAAAATGGGCTATAGATTGCTAACAACTGAAGGTAGATCACCATACTAGGGACCATGGGGACTTACAGTACCTTTGCTACCTGCATGGACCCTAGCTGGATTTACATCATCCCCTCAGCCGTCAGCAATTTGGGAAATCTAGCCATACAATAAAAAACACTTATACTACGATTAAAAAGGTGGAAATTTAGAATTTACTTTGAATGTTTGTGGACTTACGTACCCTCTCAGGAGGACAATAGTTTTACATTACTTCAACCCCCTTTGAGGATACAGCCACTAACAAGCACAGTTATGACTTTAAACTTCCAATAATAAAATATTTATCTATTTACAATTCGGTCAATGAATCCAATTCTTTTAAAAATGCAATGATTAAATGAGAGCTTGTGTTATTAAGAAGATCCTTCAGAGTTCGTGGATTAAAATACTGATCCCTTGTAATAAAATGCTCAACACAGTCAAGCAGGATATGCTTGACTGTGATTCTTCCATCACAAGGGATACAAAACGGAGATTGCTGACCTTTAAGCAAATATTTATGTGTATATCTTGTGTGGCCAATACGGCATCGTCGCATGATGACCTCCTCAAATCTGGACTGACAACCCAAGTAGGTGTAGCAAATATACGGTTTTATTTCATGTAATTTATTGATACCTACTTGAGTGTCCCACTTCTTCTGCATCAGATCACGGATATACGTTCTAATGCTAACTTTGTAATCTGAATATGGAAGAAGAAGTGGCGTCACAGATTTCCTGAGTGCTGCCTTGGCAGCAAGATCGGCCATCACATTCCCAGAAATACCTACGTGACTGGGTAACCAACAAAAGACGATGTCGTATTGGCCAGTAGCAAGAGCATTATACAGTTCAGTAATTTCAATTAAAAGTGGATGTTTACAAGAAATATTTTTAATAGCCTGAAGGGAAGAAAGAGAGTCTGAATATATTATATACTGTTTACGTTTCGGGTGTCTTTTAATATATTTAAGAGCTGTTAATATGGCGTTAGCTTCAGCTGTAAAAATAGAACTATTATCTGGTAATCTAAAAGATATTGTTCTGGATCCAATGACAGTAGCGCAAGCAACTGCACCACCGTCCTTGGACCCATCTGTAAATAAGGATTTGTAATTGTTATATATATGTTTCAATTGATTATATTCCTGTTTATACTGTAATTCATTCGTTTCTGAGTTTTTAAATGTAGTTAATGTTAGGTCAACATGTGGCCTAACCAACTGCCAAGGGGGAGAGGAAAGAAGACGGAAAGGAGCTATATTGTCCAGCTCAATACCAGCAGCAGCAATAAACGGCTTTATTCTGAGCCCAAGAGGTGGAACAAGAGAAGACCTTTTGCTAAACAAATCCTCATAAAGAGGATTGAAGACACAGTTATATGCAGGGTTAGATTCGTTAGAGTATAGTTTTGTGATATATTGTAAAGATAATTGTGCAAGTGATGGTTAATCGGCCTCAACGTAAAGACTGTCAATAGGTGAAGTTCTGAAGGATCCAAGACAAAGTCTTAGACCTTGGTGATGGACAGGATCAAGAAGTTTAAGATTGCTTTTGCGGGCTCCACCATAGACGATGGAGCCATAATCAAGTTCAGAACGAACGAGTGATCGATATAGATGGAGAAGGGTAGTTTAATCCCCTCCCCATTTTGAATTTGAAACCACTTTCAACAAGTCAAGTGCTTTCAGGCATTTAGTTTTAAGAGATTAAATATGTGGTAAAAAAGTTCAATGTTAATCAAAGATTAGGCCCAAGAATTTGGCTTGCATCACAACTTAAATGGGCGTCCCATCTAGAGACAGTTCAGGGTCTTTATGCTGTTTGTATTTACGACAAAATGTATGCAGTTAGTTTTCGATTTGGAAAATTTAAAGCCGTTTTCAAGACACCATTTATCTATTTTGTTTAAACACAACTGCAATTGCCGTTCAATTGTATGCATATTTTAACCACGACAAAAAATATTAAAATCATCCACAAATAACGATCCATCAATTGAATCGTTTAAAACCTTTGATAAACTGTTGATCTTGATGCTAAAAAGAGTGACAGATAAAATACTGCCTTGTGGAACACGCTGATCCTGATTGTAATGATCAGACAGGGTAGAACCCACACGGACCTGGAATTGTCTGTCATTTAAAAAGTTGGCAATAAATTGAGGCAAACGACCTCGCAAACCAAAGTCATGTAAATCCCTCAAAATACCATGTTTCCAGGTTGTGTCATATGCTTTTTCAAGATCAAAAAAGATAGACACAGCATGTTGTTGATTAATTAGTGCGTTTTTAACAAATGATTCCAGTCGCACTAAGTGATCGACAGTACTTCTGTTTTTACGGAAACCACATTGTATATCTGTGATAAGGTTATTTGTTTCCAAGTACCAAACAAGTCGATTATTTATCATGCGTTCCACTATGGCGTCACACCATGAAGGAGGAAAGTTACCCGATGTCCAAACATCATCAAAAATATTGAGAAGAGTTTCTAGGCAGGATTCCGGTAAGTGCTTCAGGAGTTGATAATGTATGTTATCAGCTCCTGTAGCAGTGTCATGAGCTTGATCAAGAGCAGTATGGAGTTCATGAATAGAAAACGTTTCATTATAATCTTCCCCATTATCAGAATTGAAATTAATAGTTTTCTTTTCTTCTTGTTTTTGATATTGCTGGAATTTTGGTACATAATTTGAAGAGGAAGAGTGTTTAGCAAGGGTTTCACCCAGTTTATTAGCAATATCTGATTTATAAGTAAGCAATTGATCTCCATGTTTAAGATGATGGACAGTAGATTTAGTACCTTTACCTTTAATTTTCTGGACCATGTTCCATACCTTGGACATGGGTGTCCGAGAATTTATTTTGGACACATAATTTTGAGAAGATTGGCGTTTGTTTTGTTTAAAAGTACGCCGTGCTTTAGCATTTAAAATTTTATATTTGTTTAAATTATGCACCATAGGATGGCGACGGAAATAATGTTCTGCCTTTTTCCTTGCTTTCCTAGCTTGTTTGCTCTCATCGTTGAACCATGGTTTTCTTATGTGTGGAACTACAGAGGACTTTGGTATACACTCATCAGCTATGGAATTCAGTTCATCAGAAAAAGATTTAATAGCATCAGGAACGTCAATAAAACGTTCTGGCTTTTTAGTTTTAGTTTAGTTTTTCACAGTGTTTCATATAAAGCCCAGTTAGCCTTTTTAAAATTCCGTCTTGATGATGGAGGAACATCGGATGGAGTTACAGCTTTTAATATAGTAGGAAAATGGTCACTTCCACAGAGGTCATCGTGGACTGACCATTCGAATTCATTTAATAGTTCTGAATTTGTCAATGACAAGTCGAGAGCAGAATAGGTCCCTGTACCAGGGTGTAAATATGTGCTGGAACCATCATTATAAATACATAAGTCATTGTCAGAACAAAAGTCCTCCAACAATTTACCTCTAGTGTTTGTATTTACACTACCCCAGTGTGGGTTGTGCCCATTTAAATCTCCCATTATAATACAGGGCTTCGGGAGCTGATCATATAGAGCTTGAAGATCGGTTTTGGCAAAAGCCGAAGATGGTGAAATATAAAGAGAGCATAGCGTAAACGCTACATGTAAAGTAATTCTCACTGCAACAGCCTGCATATTAGTATGAAGTGAAACAGGGCTTTGAATAACGTTTTGTTTGACTAGAATGGATGATCCGCCAGTGGCCCTATCACCCGGAGGTGAAAAACAATGATATGCATTAAAATGACGAAGGTCAAATGTATCTGTTTGTTCTAAATATGTCCCTTGGAGACACATCGCTGAAGGTGTTAAATCTTGGACTAATAACTGTAATTCATGTAAATTTGTCCTCAATCCTCTGCAGTTCCACTGTACAATATTATTGGAATAAACTATCTTTTGGGTGGATTTATTGGGGATCTACCCCGCACTCTTTTGGAGGGCGACAAGCTATGTGCCCTAGAATGGACATTTTCAGAAACGTCCATATCTTCAAGAGACCCATATTTATTGTACAATTGAATTTTATTTTGTGACCCCTTAGGAGCTCTGCTACTGTGTTGTAAGCATCAGGCTTTGGCTTCGGTTTACTTTTCACCGTTTGATCAGATGTTGATTGAGACCTTGAATGTGACTGAGATGGTGATGATTTGTGATCAGAAGACGACTTTGAGGTACTAGGAAGTGGTTCCTCAGTCTGTGATGATATAGCAGGATACAAAAGCTGTGGAGAATCGCAATTTACCCAAGTCAAGGTAGTTTGGCAGCCTGTGGATGATTTTGTTATTTTGGAGCGTGACTCCAATGTTGTTTTTGCTACTGCAGCATAACTTTCTGGAAAATCAGATCTTTTTACTATATTTTTGGCCTCAGAAAAAGAGATATTTTGAGTGAATTTGATTTTATTTATTTCCATTTGTTCTTTCCAAACAGGACATTGTTTAGAAAATGAGGAATGGTCGCCTGAGCAGTTGGTGCATTTCTTAAAATCGCTGGTACAATCTTCTGTGTGTCTTCTCACCACAGTGGGCACACACAACGGACAATGTACAAGTATTTACACCATGGCCGTACTTCTGACATTTAAAACATCTCAGCGGGTTCGGAATGTACACGTCAACCTTGATGTTGCAGTAACCAGCCTTCAATGATTTTGGAGCTGTCGGAGATGAAAAGGAGAACAGATAAGTATTGGTTGGAACACTTTCATTGTTTTTACGGACTGAAAAGCGTTTGACGTCAAGCACACCTTGATCTTTCATTTCAGTCATGATGTCAAGTTCTGTCATGTCAGAAAACAACCGATCACGGTCTCTGATGATCCCTTTGCTCGTGTTTAACGTCTTATGAGCAAATACAGTAACCGGAATTCCAACAAACGATTCTATGCTCATCAAATTGACTGACTGCTGCCGTTTCCCACACTCAACCTGCAGTGCACCTGAACGTAACCGTTTAATGTTCTTTACTTCCCCGGCAATACCTTGAATACCTTTGGCAACTGCGAACGGGTTCAATTTTAGAGGCGTTTTATCAGCAGATTCAATAACAAGAAAGCGTGGCCAAAACTCAATTGATCTGGACGGTCGAAGGTCATTATCATCAACATCATTTTCAAGAGGACGTTTGTTTTGTTTTGTGGGGATTTCATAAGCCATATTTAGTGTTGAGATTTCATCATCCGAGCTCCCAAGGACAATGCTAAAAACAAGCGGATCTCCAGCTTGCAGCACCAAGGATACCCGGATGATATACTCCAGCAGAAGAATTAAAAGATTAATAGTTCCACCAGATTGGCCCATGAGCCACCGCCTTCTGGCATAGGACTCTAGGCAAATTTCAGAACAACATATGTCAAAATCAAAAATGTTTTAGTTAATATAGCCAAGTCCAAAGTTATAACAATTCTAAATGATATGTGTGCATTGAAAAATATAACAATACTCCATGCACAGGGCTTGGCATGACCAGCCGATTGGTCGAACCAGGCCCATTCGACCACCCGTCTAGGCGAAGTCAGGGCCAAAGTGGTGTATTGAGCAACAGGAACACGATTGCAGGCCCCTATTGCCCTCAACCACCAGGATCCCCTCCTCCGCCGACACAGGGCCGCAACCCACAGCAAACGGGTTGGTGGACCAAATATCCCCCGGGTCCACTACGGGGGTGTTGGCGAGCTCTTGGCGTTACCCAGCACCCACCACGAGGAGGTGGCTCGCCACGGGTGCCTCCAAGGTCTGGAACATGATTCAAAGAATTAAAGGCAAAGGTTCCAAATCTGCCATACACCATCTCAAAGATGGTGATAATTTAATTACTGATAAGTCTAAAATTGCGAATAAAATCGGAGAAACTCTTGCCAAAAATTCATCATCAACAAATTATGTTCCTGAGTTTCAGAGATATCAGAAACAACAGGAAAAGACAAAACTTAATTTCGAATCAAATAACGGTGAAGATTACAATGAAGTGTTTTCATTACATGAGCTACAAACTGCTCTTGAGCAAGCTCATGACACTGCTACCGGTGACGATAATATCCATTACCAGCTTCTGAAACACTTACCTGAACCATGCTTGATGACCCTTTTAGATATATTTGATACAATATGGACGTCTGGGGAATTTCCTCCATCATGGTGTAATGCTGTTGTAATCCCAGTACCAAAGCCTGGCAGGAATCATAGAGATCTGTCAAACTACAGACCAATATCCCTAACTAGCTGTGTCTGTAAAACCATGGAACGTATGGTGAATAATAGATTAATTTGGTATCTTGAAACCAATAACCTAATAACCAATATTCAGTGTGGTTTCAGGAAAAATCGTAGTACCACTGACCATTTGGTACGTTTAGAATTCTTCGTTAAAAATGCTATAGTAAATACACAACATGCTGTATCAATTTTCTTTGATCTTGAGAAAGCTTATGATACAACCTGGAAGCATGGCATTTTGAAAGATTTGCATTATTTTGGTTTGAGGGGCCGTTTGCCTCTTTTCATATCAGAATTTTTAAAAGACAGACAATTTCAAGTTCGTGTGGGTTCTACCCTGTCTGATCATTACAATCAGGATCAAGGTGTCCCTCAAGGCAGTATTTTGTCTGTCAGACTTTTTAGCATCAAGATCAACAGTTTATCCAAGGTTTTAAACGATTCAATTGATGGATCATTATTTGTCGATGATTTTAATATTTCCTGTCGTGGTAAAAATATGCATACAATTGAACGGCAACTGCAGCTATGTTTAAACAAAATAAACAAATGGTGTCTTGAAAACGGCTTTAAATTTTCTAAATCCAAGACGAATTGTATACATTTTTGTAGACAATATAAGCCTCATAAGGACCCAGAATTATCTTTAAATGGCACCCCTATCAAAGTTGTAAAGGAGGCCAAGTTCCTGGGTTTAATTTTCGACTCTCATTTAACATTTTTACCAGACATTAAATCCCTTAAAGCTAAATGCCTGAAGGCACTAGATTTGCTAAAAGTTGTTTCAAATTCAAAGTGGGGAGGGGATCAAGCTACCCTCCTTCACTTATACAGATCATTAGTACGATCTAAACTTGATTATGGCTCCATCGTATATGGTGGAGCATGTAAAAGCAACCTGAAACTTCTTGCTTCTATCCACCACCAAGGTCTCAGACTTTGTCTTGGGTCCTTCAGAACCTCACCTGTTGACAGTCTCTATGTTGAGACTGATGAACCGTCTCTTAAACAACGCCGTATACAATTGTCTTTACAATATATCACAAAACTATACTCTAACAAATCTAACCCTGCATATAACTGTGTCTTCAATCCTCTTTATGAGGATTTGTATAACACAAAGTCTTCACTTGTTCCACCTCTTGGGCTCAGAATAAAGCCGTTTATTGCTGCTGCTGGTATTGAGCTGGACAACGTAGCTCCTTTCCGTCTTCTTTCCTCTCCCCCTTGGCAGTTGGTTAGGCCACATGTTGACCTAACATTAACATCATTTAAAAATCAGAAACGAATGAAATACAATATAAACAAGAATATAATCAATTGAAACATACATATAACAATCACAAATCCTTATTTACAGATGGGTCCAAGGACGGTGGCGCAGTTGCGTGTGCCACTGTCATTGGATCCAGAACAATATCTTCTAGATTACCAGATTGCAGCTCTATTTTCACAGCTGAAGCTAACGCCATATTAACAGCTCTTAAATATATTAAAAGACACCCGAAACGTAAACAGTATATAATATATTCAGACTCTCTTTCTTCCCTTCAGGCTATTAAAAATATTTCTTGTAAACATCCACTTTTAACTGAAATTATTGAATTGTATAATACTCTTGCTACTGGCCAATACGACATCGTCTTCTGTTGGTTACCCAGCCATGTAGGCATTTCTGGGAATGTGATGGCCGATCTTGCTGCCAAGGCGGCACTCAAGAAATCTGTCACACCACTTCGTATTCCGTACTCAGATTTTAAACCTACTATTAGAACGTATATCCGTGATCTGATGCAAAAGAAGTGGGACACCCAAGTGGGTATAAATAAATTACATGCAATAAAACCCTACATTGGTTACACCTACTTGGGTTGTCAGTCCAGATTTGAAGAGGTCATTATGCGGCGATGTCGTATTGGCCACACCAGATATACACATGACTACCTTTTGAAAGGTGAGGATCCTCCGTTCTGCATCCCTTGTGATGAAAGAATCACAGTCAAGCATATCTTGCTTGACTGTGTTGAGTATTCCATCACAAGGAGTCAGTATTTTAATTCACAAACTATGAAGGATCTTTTTAACAGTGTTAGTCCTCATTTAATTATTGCATTTTTAAAGGAATTAAATTTGTTAACTGAACTGTAAATAGATAAATATTTTAAAATTGGAGGATTAATTTTGTAACTCAAATCGTTAGTGGCTGTACCCTCAAGGGGGGTTGAAGTACCGTAAAACAATTGTCCTCCTGAGAGGGTACGTAAGTCCAGAAACATTTGAAGTAAATTTCAGTTTTCCAGCCTTTTAATCGTAGAATAAGTGTGTTTTTACTTTATGGCTAGATTTGTCTAAATTGCTAATAGCTGAAGGGATGATGTAAATCCAGCTAGGGTCCATGCAGGAAGCAAATGTACTGTAAGTCCCCATGGTCCTTAGTATGGTGATCTACCTTCAGTTGTTGGCAACCTATAGCTCATTTTTATATTGTACTGTCCTCTTTGATACATTGTTGTAGGTCTATTCACTAGTTTTATATTCTATTCTGTGATATTCTAGTCAGTTTTACTGTCCTTCGCTGACAGGGTTTTGCAATGTCCGTGGTATTAATTCATTTGTATTTTTATAATTAATCGTTCTCGTCACGATATGGCTGCAATATTGCCGATGTGACGTTAAATATTAACTCACTCACTCACTCCTTGAGAGGTCTCCACTGTCCCTCCCCCTTTGGGGAACTCTGGCCTCTTCCGGTCTGCCTTCGCTGCCTGTTGTACCCTCCGCCGCACAGTTCTCCTGGGGCTTGAGGGTGTCCTCCTCCGTCTCCGGCATATAACCTCACCTCCTCGCCGGCAGGCCTAAACTCCACCTTCCTCGCTCCAGTTCTCCGGACTACCACCTCCGCATAGGTGGGGCGGCTGGTCTCACCCGGGGTGGGCTCCTCCCGCCATCCTCCCAACCCCCGGGCCACCACCTCCGCGTAGGTGGGGCGTTTAGCCTCGCCAGAGGTTGGGTCGCCTCTCCTCTCTCTTCTCCGGACTGACAACTTCTTTTCCATTTCTGAGATGATCTCTCTGGGTGAGTCAAACGCGGATTCCTGAAACAACAAGAACAGGCCATCGGTATTGCGCCCTCCCCATCGCCACGCCGACGGGGACAACAGCACCCTCCGACCTAGATCTTTCCGCATCCACCCACTCCCATGAGTGACTCCAAGCCGACCTAACCCCTCCCACCCTTTATGGGAAAGTGCTAACACTCCTGTGCTGCCTCCGCAGCCTCCAGGGATGTGCACCTGGGGCAATGGTAATCCCCCATGGTTTCTGCCATGGATTAAGTCACCCCGACGCAGTCTCCATGGAACCATTCGTCACATCCATCACAAGCAATAATGAACCCCCCCATCGTCTGGTTGGCGGCAATGGCAGTAGACGGGTCCTATCTCCTCCCCTTCCTCTGCTTTCTCTGGATCTGCCTGCTACCTCTTCGGAGCGGGGCTCCCCTCCCGCTTCCTCTTCCTGTCTAGCCATCGTGGCAAGACGCGGTCTTGACACAACTTCATCCGATCAGATAGGGCCCCCTCCACACGGGACATAGCTTTTACATAGTATCTGGAACGGGAAGCCGAATCTGGCAAAGAATTCATTGACTGCTGCCCGGGCTGTCACCTCGGCCTTCTGACTCGGAAGGGGGTATACATTCCACCCACTTGGTGAATTGGTCCACCCTCATCAGTATATGCTGGTTTCCGGATTTGCTCATTGGTAGTGGGCCGATGAAATCCAAGTGCACCCTTTCCATTGGAGCACCTGCATGGAATGAAGTCATCTTCAACCAGGCATGTCTTGATGGTTTCTTATTTCGGCTACACACTGCGCAGCCGGCTACGTAGTCCTTGGCGTCCTGCCCGCATCGATACCAATAGTACCACTCCTTTAGTCTCTCCTTGGTTTTGGCCACTCCTATATGTCCACTAATGGGTATGTCATGGACATGTCCCAAGACCTCTCCTTGCAAACTTCTCGGGATCAGTAGTTTCTCTGAGGCTTGTATCTGTGGGATCTCTTTCTTCACCAGCACCCTCTCCCCGTTTCTTTTGAACAAATCCCTATCCACCCAATAAGATTTTGCAGCTGGGCTGGACAGGTAGAGCTCTGAGTCAGTTGGGATGCTGCCCTCATCCAACCACTTCCGTAGGTGCTCGAGGTCGCTGTCTTCATTTTGAGCCATGGCCAAGGATCACCCTGTACCCTTCCAGGGATCCTCTACTCCCTTCTGTGGGGTTTCCGGCACTGCTAGAGTCCTAACCGAGAAAGTGGTTCCTGCTCGGTGCACCTCCAACCAGTGAGCAGACTCCTCTGCCTGATCCTCACTTGTTTCCTGGGAGTCCTTTCCCCCACGCCCTGACGCCGCGTGGGTGTTTCCTTCTGCCATTGACAGTGCCCTGATCATTCGTGGCCGACCTGCCAACGGGACCGCATAGTCCACCTCTTCATGGAACTGCACCCACTGCTGGTGGGCTCTCTGGCAGTATCTGCAGCCCCCACAGGGAAGGTCCCGCAGATCCACAAATCGCCGGTAACTGTCGCATGGAGCCTCATCCACAAGGGGCACCTGTGAACGGCCACCTCCTCGTGGTGGGTGCTGGGTCACGCCAAGAGCCATTCAAACCCCCGTGTGGACCCGGGTCAACTAGGTCCATAGCATCCCATTGCTGGTCGCAAGGAGTGACCGAATTGGGCAACCTGTTTGCCGTGGGTTGCGTCCCGTGTCGGTGGAGGACGGTAGTCTGGTGGTTGAGGGCAGTAGGAGCCTGAACCGTGTTCCTGTTGCTCAACACACCACTTTGGCCCTTACTTCACCTAGACGTGTGGTAGAATCGGCCCGTTTCTATCAATCGGCTGGTCACGCCAAGCCCAGTGTATGGACTTGTATGTCATTACACAAATTTAATTTGCAAATGTTTTACTTTTGGACTTGGTACATTTGTTTATATCAAATGTTCACGATTTTTCAAACTCATGTTTTGAACTTTGCCTAGAGTCTTATGGCCAGAAGGCAGTGGCTCATGGGCCAATCTGGTAGATTTGTTATTTATAGCTCTTCTGCTGGAGTATATCATCCGAGTATCCTTGGCGCTGCAAGTTGGAGACCCACTTGTTATTAGCATTGTCCTTGTGATACTCCGTGGTGGGTGGGGAGCTTGGATGATGAACCTTAAAGCACTAGCCATGGCTTACGAAACCCCTGTCACCAAGGAAAAACGTCCTCTTGACACAGAACCTGATATTAATGAACTAAGACCCTCCACATCTATTGACCATTGGCCACGTTTCATAGTACTTGAGATCGTTGACAAGACACCCGTGAAGCTGAACCCTTTTGCCATTTCAAAAGGCATACAAGGCATAGCAGGAGATGTTAAAAACGTTAGACGTTTGCGTTCAGGGTCTCTTCTTATTGAATGCAGTAAGAGACAACAAGCAACTAATCTCCTGTCAACTAAATCGTTTGTCGGCATTCCCATATCAGTCTCTGCCCACCGAACACTTAACACCAGCAAAGGCATAGTGAGAGACCAAGACTGCCTTTTTGCTGATATGCTGGAGATTGATATTGCCTCAGAAATGAAGGAACAAGGTGTGCTATATGTAAAACGTTTCACTACCCGGAAAAACAATGAGATCCAACAAACAAACACCTATTTGTTCTCTTTTTCTACTCCGACTGCTCCTACATCAATAAAGGCTGGTTACTGTCAACTCAAAGTGGAAACTTACATTCCAAATCCATCGAGATACTTCAAGTGCCAAAAGTATGGGCATGGCGTAAATACTTGCACAGTGTCTGTTGTGTGTGCTCACTGTGGTGAGAAAACACACACAACAGAAGATTGTGACAGTGATTTTAAAAAATGCACCAACTGCTCAGGTGACCATTCATTTTCATCGAAACAGTGTCCAATCTGGAGAGAGCAAATGGAAAGAAACAGAATAAAATATGCCCAAAACATCTCTTTTTCTGAAGCAAAAAAACTGGTGAAGAGATCTGACCTTACAGAAAGCTATGCTACAGTAGCAAACGCATCATCTGTGCGCAGCTCTAAAATAACACAGTCATCTACAAGCTGCCAAACTACCTTGACTTGGGTCAACAGTGACTCTCCACAACTTCTATACCCAGCTATGTCATCACAGACTGAAGAATCACCTCCTGGAACATCAAAGTCTTCTTCTGATAATAAATCGTCTTCGCAGTCACGCACTGAGTCTCAATCTACAACTGATAGACAACAAATTGCTAAAGGTAAATCTAAGCCTAAGCCTGATGTTTCAAAACAACAAAGTGGCAGAGCTCCTGAATGGTCACAAAATAAAATTCAATTGCTCAATAAATATGGGTCTCTTGAAGACATGGACGTTTCTGAAAACGTCCATTCTAGGGCACATAGCTTGTCGCCCTCCAAAAGAGTGAGGGGTAGATCCCCAATAAATCCCCCCAAAGATAGTTTTTTCCAATAATATTGTACAGTGGAACTGCAGAGGATTGAGGACTAATTTACATGAATTACAGTTATTAGTCCAAGGTTTTACACCTTCAGCGATATGTCTCCAAGAGACATATTTAAAACAAACAGATACATTTGACCTTCGTCATTTTAATGCATATCATTGTTTTTCACCTCCGGGTGATAGAGCTACTGGCGGGTCATCCGTTTTAGTCAGTTATTCAAAGCCCTGTTTCACTTAATACTAATATGCAGGCTGTTGCTGTGAGAATTACTTTACATGTAGCGTTTACGCTATGCTCTCTTTATATTTCGCCGTCTTCGACGTTCACTAAAACTGATCTTCAAGCTCTATATGATCAGCTCCCGAAGCCCTGTATTATAATGGGAGATTTAAATGGGCACAACCCATTCTGGGGTAGTGTAACTACAAACACTAAAGGAAAATTGTTGGAGGACTTTTGTTCTGACAATGATTTATGTATTTATAATGATGGTTCCAACACATATTTACACCCTGGGTCAGGGACGTATTCTGCTCCTGACTTGTCACTCACAAAATCAGAACTACTAAATGAATTCGAATGGTCAGTCCACGATGACCTACGTGGAAGTGACCATTTTCCTACTATGCTAAAATGTGTAACTCCATCTGATGTTCCTCCATCATCAAGGCGGAATTTTAAAAAGGCTAACTGGGCTTTATATGAAACCCTGTGTGCGGAGAAACTTAAACCTGAACGTTTTATTAACGTTCCTGGTGCTATTAAATGCTTTTCTGATGAATTGAAAAAGGTAGAACATTATTTCCGTCGCCATCCCATGGTGCATAATTTAAATAAATTTAAAATTTTAAATGCTAAACCACGGCGTACTTTTAAACAGAACAAACGCCAATCTTGGCAAAATTATGTATCCAAAATACATTCTCGGACACCCATGTCCAAGGTATGGAACATGGTCCAGAAAATCAAAGGTAAAGGTACTAAATCTACTGTCCATCATCTTAAACATGGAGATCAATTACTTACTGATAAATCAGATATTGCGAATAAACTGGATGAAACCCTCGCTAGACACTCTTCCTCTTCGAATTATACATCTAAATTTCAGCAATATCAAAAACAACAAGAAAAGAAAACTATTAATTTCAATTCTGATAATGGAGAAGATTATAATGAAACGTTTTCTATTCATGAACTCCATACTGCCCTTGATCAAGCTCATGACAGTGCTACTGGAGCTGATGACATCCATTATCAGCTCCTGAAGCACTTACCAGAATCCTGTTTAGAGACGCTCTTGTCAATTTTTGATGATATTTGGACTTCCGGGAAATTTCCTTCTTCATGGCGTAATGCTATAGTAGTACCCATACCTAAACCTGGACGTAATCATACGGATCCATCCAATTATCCTCCGATTTCATTAACTAGTTGTGTTTGCAAGACCATGGAACGCATGATAAATAATCGACTAGTTTGGTACTTGGAAACAAATAACCTTATCACAGATATACAATGTGGTTTCCGTAAAAACAGAAGTACTGTCGATCACTTAGTACGTTTAGAATCATTTGTGAAAATCGCGCTGATTAATAAACAACATGCTGTGTCTGTCTTTTTTGACCTGGAGAAGGCATATGACACAACCTGGAAGTATGGCATTCTGAAAGATTTACATGATTTCGGTTTGCGAGGTCGTTTGCCTGAATTCATAGGCAAATTTTTAAATAACAGACAATTTCAAGTCAGAGTGAGTTCTACCCTGTCTGATCATTACAATCAGGATCAGGGTTTTCCACAAGGCAGTATTTTGTCAGTCACACTTTTTAGTATAAAGATAAACAGTTTATCAAAAGTTTTAAACGATTCAATTGATAGATCGTTATTTATGGATGATTTTAATATTTCTTGTCGTGGTAAAAATATGCATACCATTGAACGACAACTACAGTTGTGTTTAAACAAGATAAATGAATGGTGTCTTGAAAACGGCTTTAAATTTTCTACATCGAAAACTAACTGTATACATTTTTGTCGTAAATATAAACCACATAAAGACCCTGAACTATCTCTAGATGACACATCAATTAAAGTTGTGAAGGAAGCTAAGTTCTTTGGTCTCATTTTTTACTCACACTTAACGTTTTACCGCAAATTAAATCACTTAAAACTAAATGCATGAAAGCACTTGACTTGTTGAAAGTGGTTTCAAATTTAAAATGGGGAGGGGATCAAGCTACCCTTCTCCATTTATATCGATCTCTCGTTCGTTCTAAGCCATGTCAGTTATCCACCCTTTCATTTTTAGGTCTCGACCGGCGTTGTTTACTATCACCAGCCTAGATATGGGTGGTTTATCCTGCAGCTGCTCAAGAAACAAGTCAGACACTATGGTGTTCTGGGCTGCTGTGTCTACCACCCCCTGAGTGTCAGTCCCTTGAAATGTCACGGGTATCAGATAAGAGGTCCCGTCATCCAACGCCTTAATCGTGATTATTGGCCATCCAGTCTCCTCATCCACCTCTCCCCCCTTTTCTAAAGGTGGGGTACTGTCGGTCCCAGCACCAGCATGTGGCGGCCATGGCGGCAAACCCGGAGTGTCTAGTCCCGAATTACTGTGGGCCACACTCACAGTGCACTCTTGGTTCTGACTAGTGCCGCTAGTATCTGGTGGCCAGGGAGGCAGACCCTTAACCTTATCTGTATCCTTCTAGGGGCGAGCCACCTGGTTTATGTGCTCAGTGCTGAGGAGGCTATCCGGGATCCCGTCTGATCTGCCGGGTTCCGCCGTCCTCTAGGGGTGCCTGGGTACATCTCGTCCTGGTGGTGCTGTACTGCACCCTGACGGGGCTCCTGCCTCCTATGTCGCCGGCCCTGTCCACCCGTAAAGGGTTCCGTCGCACCATCCTGACCCTCCCCTTGCGCTTCCTGCCCGAGCCCTGAATCCCGGTGGGGCAGGCCCACTCTACACCCCAGTGCCTCTAGCGGGGGTGCATAGCGCGCTGACTTCTTAGCATTCTGCTCCTTGATCATGTCAGTAACTGGGCCCATACCCATGCACTGTGTCTTGGCGTCTGCCTGATCCGCTCGGGCTTTCGGGCGAACATCCGTATCCCTAGCCTCCCCTTGTGACAGTCTTGGCTATGATGCATTCCCTACTTGGGGCAGGGTGGGAGTTATGGGTTCCGATTTGAACAGCATGGTCGCCCTTGACTTCTGACTTGATCTATCCACTGCTTCCTCCCAGGGCCTATCAAAATCACTCCCCTGTATGGGCCATCCCTGCACTCCTCCTCTGGGTAGGCACCCGTGGTGAGCCACCTCCTTGTGGTGGGTGCTGGGTAATGCTAAGAGCTCGCCGACACCCCCGTAGTGGACCCGGGGGGATATTTGGTCCACCAACCCGTTTGCCGTGGGTTGCGGCCCTGTGTCGGCGGAGGAGGGGATCCTGGTGGTTGAGGGCAATAGGAGCTTGCAACCGTGTTCCTGTTGCTCAATACACCACTTTGACCCTGACTTCGTCTAGACGGGTGGTCGAATGGGCCCGGTTCGACCAATCGGCTGGTCATGCCAAGCCCTGTGCATGGGGTATTATTATATTTATCAATGCACATATACCATTTGGAATTGTTGTAAATTTGGACTTGGCTTTATAATCTAAAACATTTTTGAATTTGAAATATGTTGTTCTGTATTTTGCCTAGAGTCCTATGCCAGAAGGCGGTGGCTCATGGGCCAATCTGGTAGAATTATTAATCTTTTAATTCTTCTGCTGGAGTATATCATCCGGGTATCCTTGGTGCTGCAAACTGGAGGCCCGCTTGCTTTAGCATTGTCCTTGTGATACTCCGTGGTGGGTGGGGAGCTCGGATGATGAACCATATTACCTTAACCATGGCCTACGAAATACCACTTAAAAAAACAAAACGTCCACTTGATATTGACCCTGTTGATACTGACCTGAGACCATCTGCATCGATTGAATATTGGCCACGTTTCATTGTGATTGAGACACCTGACAAGACACCGTTAAAACTGAACCCCTTTGCTGTGTCCAAGGGTATTCAAGGTATTGCAGGGGAGGTGAAAAACATTAGACGCTTGCGTTCGGGTGCCCTGCTAGTTGAATGTGGGAAAAAACAACAAGCAACGAACCTGATGAACATGAAATCTTTCGTGGGCATTCCGGTCACGGTCTCTTCTCACAAGACCTTGAATACAAGTAAAGGTATTGTGAGAGATCGTGATCGATTGTTGGATGATATGCCGGAACTTGATATAGGATCTGAAATGAAGGATCAAAGTGTGTTCTATGTCAAGCGCTTTCCAACGCCGAGAAAAAATGAAACCATCAAAACGAATACGTACCTGTTTACGTTTTCATCTCCAAATGCACCCAAATCAGTGAAGGCAGGCTACTGTAACATTCCAGTTGATACATACATTCCCAACCCGCTCAGGTGTTTTAAATGCCAGAAATATGGACACGGCGTAAATACTTGCACATTGTCTGTTGTGTGTGCTCACTGTGGTGAGAAGACACACACAACAGAAGATTGTGACAGTGATTATAAAAAATGCACCAATTGCTCAGGCGACCATTCTTCATTTTCTAAACAGTGTCCTATTTGGAAAGAGCAAATGGAGATCAATAAAATAAAATTTACCCAAAATATCTCTTTTTCGGAGGCCAAAAAACTGCGTTTTTGCTGCGTGAGTTTCCGCTCGCGACCGAAAAATCTCCGAAGATGGCCGATCGTGTTTCCAGTATTACCGACATTGCTTCCGATAGGGCTGATGTGTTTCTGTTATTACCGCTAAACTACCGATATCGTTGCAATTGTTTCGCGAGTGGGCTGCGTTTGTTTACATTTGAGATGCAATTCCTTCAAATTTGCTGTAATTCCTTCAATTACTTAGGGGGGGGCCTGTAATCGACTAGTTTGGTACTTGGAAACAAATAACCTTATAACTGATATACAGTGTGGTTTCCGCAAAAACAGAAGTACTGTTGATCACTTAGTGCGTTTAGAATCATTTGTTAAAAATGCACTAATTAATCAACAACATGCCGTGTCTATCTTTTTTGATCTAGAAAAAGCATATGACACAACCTGGAAATATGGTATTTTAAGAGATTTACCTGACTTCGGTTTGCGAGGTCGTTTGCCTCAATTTATAGCCAACTTTTTAAATGATAGACAGTTTCAAGTTCGAGTGGATTCTACCCTGTCTGATCATTACAATCAGGATCAGGGTGTTCCACAAGACAGTATTTTGTCTGTTACACTTTTTAGCATAAAGATAAATAGTTTATCAAAAGTTTTAAACGATTCAATTGATGGATCGTTATTTGTTGATGATTTTAATATTTCTTGTCGTGGGAAAAACATGCATACTATTGAACGGCAACTGCAGTTGTGTTTAAACAAAATAAATAAATGGTGTCTTGAAAACGGCTTTAAATTTTCTAAATCCAAAACTAATTGTATACATTTCTGCAGAAAATATAAACCACATAAGGACCCTGAACTATCTCTAGATGACACTCCCATCAAAGTTGTAAAGGAGGCCAAGTTCTTGGGACTAATCTTTGACTCCCACTTAACATTTCTACCTCATATTAAGTCCCTTAAAACTAAATGCCTGAAGGCTCTTGACTTGTTGAAAGTTGTTTCCAACTCAAAGTGGGGAGGGGATCAAGCAACCCTCTTACATCTATATCGATCACTCGTGCGTTCGAAACTCGATTATGGCTCCATCGTATATGGTGGAGCCTGCAAAAGCAACCTTAAACTTCTTGATTCTGTCCACCATCAAGGCTTAAGACTTTGTCTTGGGTCTTTCAGAACTTCACCTATTGATAGTTTGTACGTTGAGGCCGATGAACCATCTCTTACTCAACGTCGTATAAAATTGTCTTTACAATACATTACTAAATTATATTCTAATGAATCTAACCCTGCCTTTAACTGTGTGTTCAATCCCCTTTATGAGGATTTGTATAACAAAAAATCTTCTCTTGTTCCACCTCTTGGGCACAGAATTAAACCATTTATTTCTTCTGCCGGCATTGAGCTGGAACGTATATCGCCTTTCCGTCTTCTTTCTTCTCCTCCTTGGCAATTGGTTAGGCCACATGTGGACCTAACATTAACATCATTTAAAAAATCAGAAACAAATGACTTACAATATAAACAAGAATATCATCAATTAAAACATAAATATAGCAATTACAAACCCTTATTTACAGATGGATCCAAGGACGGTGGCGCAGTTGCTTGTGCCACTGTCATTGGATCCAGAACAATATCTTCTAGATTACCAGATAATAGTTCTATTTTTACAGCAGAAGCTAACGCCATATTAACAGCTCTCAAATATATTCAAAGACACCCTAAACGTAAACAGTATATAATCTATTCCGATTCTCTTTCTTGCCTTCAGGCTATTAAAAACATTTCTTGCAAACATCCACTTTTAATTGAAATTGTTGAATTGTATAATGATCTTGCAACTGGCCAATACGACATCGTCTTTTGTTGGTTACCCAGCCATGTAGGGATCTCTGGTAACACATTGGCTGACCTTGCTGCTAAGGCAGCACTCAACAAATCTGTGACAGCATTGCTTATTCCTTACAGTGATTACAAAGCGAGCATTAGATCTTATATCCGTGATCTGATGCAGAAGAAGTGGGACACGCAAGTGGGTATAAATAAATTACATGAGATAAAACCTTACATTGGTTATACCCACTTGGGCTGTCAGTCCAGATTTGAAGAGGTTATTTTACGACGATGTCGTATTGGCCATAGTAGATATACTCATTCATATATTTTAAAAGGTGAGGATCCTCCATTTTGTATCCCTTGTGATGAGAGAGTCACGGTCAAGCATATTCTGCTTGACTGTGTTGAATTCTCCAACACAAGGGATAAATATTTCAATGTCAAAACTGTAAAGGATCTTTTTACAAACATTAATTCTCATTTAATTATAGGTTTTTTAAAAGAAATTGATTTTTTGATTGAATTTTGAATAACATGTTCTGTAAATAGATGTATTTTAATTCTTGGTTGTTTAGATTTGTAACTAGAATTGTTAGTGGCTGTACCCTCAAAGGGGGTTGAAGTATTGTAAAATTATTGTCGTCCTGAGAGGGTACGTAAGTCCACAAGCAGTGAAAGTAAATTCTAAATTTCCAGGTTTTTAATCGTAGAATAAATGTCTTTTTATTGTATGGCTAGATTTCACAAATTGCTGACGGCTGAGGGAATGATGTAAATCCAGCTAGGGTCCATGCAGGTAGCAAAAGTACTGTAAGTCCCCATGGTCCCTAGTATGGTGATCTACCTTCAGTTGTTGGCAATCTATAGCCCATTTTTACATTGTATTGTCCTGTATAGATAAATTGTTTTAGGTATAGTTACTAGTTTTATATTATAATCTGTGATATCCTAGTTGTTTTACTGTCCTTCGCTGACAGATTTTATAATAGACATATATTTCATTCTAGTATTGAATGTTCTCGTCACGATATGGCTGAGATATTGCCGATGTGACGTTAAATATTAACTCACTCACTCCTCTGGGTACCCCACTGACTAACGGTCCCTCAAGGCCCTTACTGACTGGTCCTCCGACCTTTGCTGCAAGAGGGACATGGCTGACATCATGTCCTCCTTGTCAGCTGACCACCTCTTGTCCATGTTCTCCATGACGTGCATCATCCAATCATACTTCCGCTCAGTCTCCAGCATCTGAGAAGCTGTTTCCTCACTTCTGCGATCTAGGCCTTGCATGGTGTTCATCATTTTTGCAAACACCACTGCTAAACCCTCGGGTGTCCCCTGCCTCCGTCTCGGGGGGTTGTCACCGGCACACTCCTCCCCACCGGACAAATGGCCCTGATAGTCGGGGTCATCACCCTCAGCCTCTTGGGAAAGCCCAGCTATGTCCCCTGCCTCTGACCCGTCGGCCTCTCCGCCAGACGCAACATTCATGGGGTGTGGGGTTCGCCTATGGTCATTGGGCTGAAAGTCCAATACCGCCCATATGTCACTCTCGCCACGAAATTCCTCCATAGCAAACACATCATCCCTAGTCACATTATATCCTTGCTCTCTTATATCTGTCAGACCCCCTATTTGTCTCTCAGACAGCCCCTTGTTTTTCATGTCTGCAGGCATGTCCAAGTTCACCCTTATCTTCCGGCAAAACATGGTTATTATTAAATAAGATCACCAGGGTATATCACTACTGAAACTAATGGATAGTTATGCTCTCTTCCGGAGCGAACGGAAAAAACAAATACTCAAACCACTCCCCATAATTCTGAAGAGGCGATTGTTAAAACACTACAAGCAGTGTTAATATAAAAGCGTGAGCAAGCGTGAAGCGTACAAATACTGCCACACGAGTTGTGCAATTAAAATGTGATTGTCTTTCAACAGTTTCTACAACACTGCAATCCGCTAAAAGTGCACCGCACACCAGTGTCTAAAAGCAGCCAAGCAAACGAAATGCACTTACCCCGGTCGCTTGTGCATTCAATCCGGCTCCTTGAATATCACATCCAATTCGAATAGAATCTGAAGCACGTGAACGCATAAATCCAGGAATGAAAAATATGTCCGGCGGTTTACCGTCCTTTGCACACAAAGTTCACACGTAACTTATCCGTGACAAATGTCAACACTCTCTCCGAAAGTGTATGGTGGTACTTCCTCCCGTACATGCGCAGTAGGAGGCACGAGGCAGCACAGTGCGCAGAAATCGTAAGTTCCAATTTAATCGTAATTTTTCACTATAGGCCATTTGAAAACGTGGCAGTTATTCTGTTAATAATGATGTAAAATTAATCAAAATACATCTACACAAACAGGAGAATATGGGAATCTAAGAACTAAATTATGTATCGGATAGGGACATCCAAATCGCTTTTACCTGCTTTTTGATGTAGTACATTGGCATCTTTTCTTACAAATTGTGAAACTACCAAAAGGTATCCTATCACATTGGGGAACTTTGTATTGGAATAGTTTCGTTCACTGTCAACAAAACATAACGAAAATATACTGTCCGTATCCACAGCAAATTCTCTCCATGTGATCTGAGTTACATGGACCTAACGTAAACTATAGCGGAGTTATGCCTCCTTATCTTTATACCTGCATGACCTCTCTGTCGACGTTTGACGTCACAGAAGAAAATCGATTTTTGACATTTATTGCAGGTCATTCTTGATTTTGTGAGTATGACGTTATGCATTAGCACATACATCCATTTCATATACACTTATGTCGTTCAGATATCAAGCTATATTTTCTTCGCTCACATTTTCCGTAAAGATGCCAAATTTAAAAAAATCGTAGCAGACTGCTTTTATTGGTGCACCATAAAAAACGGAGACATTTACTGTGTTTCAACACACACAAAACGTTTCCGAGAACTTTTAGCAATGTCTATTTCTCAAACCTCTGAGGTAGTCGCAGTTATATTTATACCAACGGATAGGAAATTAAATATTCTACATTTGTGTGCAATTTTATAGCCGTACTCAGATCCAGGACCACGCGAGCGCAATTCTCGCACAACGTTCACTTTTCATACGTTACGAAAATGTGCGCCTGAAAAAAAGCTCGGCATCCAGGGGGTTAAGGTACAATCACAATGAATTGCTTAACCCTTTGGAAGGGACAATGCCATTACTCAATTATGCTTGAGATATTGAACACGTGTCTTGACAGTAATTACATTTTAAAATGTTATGTTATTTTCAGACCTAACGACTGAACATGCATCGCATTTTACTTGAGGACCCTGAAATTTATTCAATAAGATGCATGATGTGCTGATGTCCCTGTTGCAGTGTACCCTTTAAGAGGCTCTGTCGCGCGTTTGTTTAAAATGGCATGAGTTAGTGGATTTTATTCAAACCACTTACTGAGGGCGACTACTGCAACACGTCTGTATGATTAATTGCATTAGTTCATTCCTGCATTCCTTTACATGTAAATTGTGCAAAGTTACTCATACATTTTATATTTCTGGTACACGTAGTGTATTAAGTGCATTCATTTGGGAACTGGGATCTCTTAAATAAAGAGTGGAACTTATCAAGTACAGCTTGTGGTCTGTCTGTCAGGGGGGTGTTGACATAAAAGAACACACGACTGTGTATTTAAATATGTTTCATGGGTGTATGAATCTTAATTCATTCCTGCATTCCTTCACACAGGACCTCAGCAGAGACGGAAGCCCGTATTGATGGCATCATTCAGAGAAAACCTAGTGAAACTACATGCCCGGCTGTGTCGACAGTAATCAGACCTACTGAGTCAGAAACGGCAGGAGCTGCATCAGCTTCGACCAGTACCAACCAGAGTGATGACGGTATTGCTTTGAGATGAGACGCGATTTTAAAACTGGTTTTGAAGGACGTCGCTGTTTTGTCGCTCACATGTTGAGTTTGAAACTGCACGTTATGGCAGCCAGGACATAATCTGATGTTATATGTTGTTGACGACAGTTAACATGGAACATATTTCCTGGTGCAAGGTCTCCCTGGAATTGGTCACATAAGGACTGTGTGCAAATCCTGCTGTACTATGAGACGGTCACTGCTCTTATTGAACTGTGGGAAGGTAGCCAGTTGATGAAAACTATGGGACGTTTTAATATTCCTATATCAATTTATATATTATATATTATATTACCAATAAAATATATGGATTTTAATATTAAAGTGTGACTAAAATCGTATTTCTATAGTTTATGTCAAGTCATAGACAGCATGATGTTAATTAAGACGTCACATTGAAGATGTCACACATTGATTAACAATTCACCTAGCTCACTGGTTATACCTGCTATGTGTTCCTTGCGCTTATTGTGTGTATTTTTTGTATTCTACAATGCCACTGATTTAAAACCAAAGTCCTACAAGGCCGGCAAACTTTTCCAGCGTCCGAGCCTCGTTTTGCGATTTCCACATTTTCTCTTTGTTAGGCAGTCTTACGACAGAGCCATCTGCACAACGCGATTGCAAGGATTAGAAGGAACGTAGTGTTGCAATAAAGAAGCGATTAGATTATCAAATAATACCGACTAATATTTCTAAATGTAGTTGAATGAGTTGGTCTCAAAATACTGGTGACCCGTGAAGTTCCGAGGTAGAATAGGCCTTCATCCTTGCCATAAAAGGCGACTATGCTTGTCGTATGCGGCGACTAACGGGATCGTGTGTTCAGGCTCGCTGACCTGGTTGACATGTCATCAAGTACCAGTTGCGCAGATCGATGCTCGTGCTGTTGATCATTTGATTGTCAGACCCAGTATCGATTATTTACAGACCGCTGAAATATTGCTGAGTGCAACGTAAAGATCACCTCACTCAAAATACTGGTTATTGTACGAAATTGCACAATAAGACGTCATCAGGATAGGCGACAGATGTCTAATCTGTTTTTGAACTGCACTAGTTAAACAGCTGTCAAAGAATCAATTTTTTCACAGATGAATCATGTTATCCAACCTCGCGCTGCGTATAACAAAATCTAACTTAAGCTCTGACAGCTTGTTCACCAATCTCTCATATCGAATGTAAGTGTTAAAAGTTAACAATGTAAAGAAAGCCAGTGTATAGGCACAAGTTTATATACTGTCACAACGAAAGGTACGTATCTAGTTTACATGTAAATTGTGCAAAGTTACTCATACATTTTATATTTCTGGTATACGTAGTGTATTAAGTGCATTCATTTGGGAACTGGGATCTCTTAAATAAAGAGTGGAACTTATCAAGTACAGCTTGCGGTCTGTCTGTCAGGGGGGTGTTGACGTAAAAGAACACACGACTGTGTATTTAAATATGTTTCATGGGTGTATGAATCTTAATTCATTCCTGCATTCCTTCACAGAGGACCTCAGCAGAGAAGGAATCCGTGTTGGTGGCATCATTCAGAGAAAACCTAGTGAAACTACATGCCCGGCTGTGTCGACAGTAATCAGACCTACAGAGTCAGAAACGGCAGGAGCTGCATCAGCTTCGACCAGTACCAACCAGAGTGATGACGGTATTGCTTTGAGATGAGACACGATTTTTGTCTTGTTGCTCACATGTTGAGTTTGAAAATACGAGTTATGTCAGCCATGACATAACCTGATGTTATAAGTTATCGACGAGAGAGAAGTACATGGAGCACATTTCCTTGATCCGTTTCTCCCTGGAATTGGTCGCAAACGGATTGTGTGCAAATCCTGCTGTGCTATGGGACGGTCGCCGCTCCTCTTGATCTGTGGGACCGTAGCCATTTGATGAAAACTGTGGGACAATATAATATTCCTATATTACTTTATACGTTATATATTATATTAATAATAGAATAAAATATATGACTTTTAATTTTAGAGTTTGAATAAAATCGTATTTCTATAGTGTATGTCAAGCCTTAGACAGCATGGGTGAGTGAGTTTAGTTTTACGCCGTACTCAGCAATATTCCAGCTATATGGCGGCGGTCTGTAAATAATCGAGTCCGGGCCATACAATCCCTCGTGACCAAAAACATGAACATCGATCTGCACAATTGGGAACCGATGACATGTGTGAACCAAGCCAGCAAGCCTAACCACCCGAAACCATTCGATGTCTTTTGAATCGCACAAGTTAAACAGCTGTCAAAGAATCAATTTTCATTACAGATACAACATGTTACATGTTACCCAACACGAAACAGCATCACCGAGCGGTGATATAACAAAAACTGATGTAAGCTGTAATAGCTTGTTCACCAATCTCACATATTGAATGAAAGTGTTTAAATCAAACAATGGAAAAGAAGCCAGTGTATAGGCAGACGCTTATATACTATCACAACGAAAGTTACGTATCTAGCTTACATTTAAACTGTGCAAGGTTCCTCATTCATTTCATATTTCTTGAATATGTACATGTCGTGTATTAAGTACATTCATAACAATAACAAGAATGTGTACTTGCACACAAAATACATAAGTTGTTTCTATTGTTTTGGAGGTTGTAAATGAATGAAAGTCTGTTTATAAGTGTTATAACAAAACAATGAAATAATTCTTGTCTTAATTCGCCTAATAGCAAGATAGCAAGTTGTGACCACACCCGGTTTATGCGGACTTATCGTCCTTACTATCGTCCGCCATTTGTGCCAAGATCGTTTAGTTGAGGGTCAAAATCGGTTTTCACTCAACTTGTAGAAATAACAATAAAGAACTGAATGTGTCATGGGTGGTGATCGACAGGCCCAGTACCCATGACTATGTTTAAATGAAGTTTTAATCGGTTGGATGCGACGATAGCAGGCCGGTGGTGTACACTGAAGTGTCCGGCCTCGTCTAGATATATTGTTCTGTAAAGCGTTTCAAGTCTGGGGTCATCTCAAATGTTTTGTTGTGTTTTGTATTTTTTTAATCTTTAATCCTCGCGATGACACGAGGGCCTGTGGCTTCTTATATCGTTTGTTAATTTCGACAAATCATTCTTTTGGGCCCATGTTTGGTGTTGTAGCGGAATCACTTAACACGTGTCTTGCACGTTGCCATTTGACCTCGACGTTGATTACAGGTGTCACTGAGTTTTCTATGGGCAATGAGGCACAAAATATTCAGATTTCTTAAACTTTTGCCCCGACAATTTTCAACAATAACATATAACATAACTTAACACGTGTATGGTACGTTGCCCTTTGATCTCGAAGTTGATTACAGGTGTCACAAAATATTCAGGCCTTGACATATAATCTTAACACAGCGTATTTATCATGCAATAGCAAATGTCCGTACCCTTATTGGTAATCCATATAATTTATGTCTCAGAGTTTCAGTTTGTGATATTTTTTTCTCGGAGCGATTTTTTCACCTGTACCTCCGTGCTCAGCCAAAGGAGGCAAACCCTTTCGTTGATTCCACACCCCGTGGATACGTTCCCAGGTCACGTAATGCCCAATAAGGGATCACACAAGCACATGGGCTAACATTACAATGAAGACACACGTATTGTCACGAATGTCTTACTGTAAAACATTATCGTAGCCTTTCCACATTTAATATAATAAAACAGTTATCAAATATCATAAATACTCATTCATCAACTTGCATCCTGTGAGGATACGTAAGTCCCAAACCACTCAAGGTAAATGAAAATTACCAAGTTTTTAACACTTAGTTGGTTTTTTTTGTGTGTGTTTTTAGGTGATGGCTAAATTTTACTACAATCACCAATGGCTGAGGGATGGTATTAGTCCGTCTAGGGATGTAATCAAAGTACCATAGGTCCCTATGCTCTCTTGGACACAGCCCTGGTATATTGTGATCTACCTTCAGTTGCTGGTGAAATATAGCCCTGTTTTCTTTCTACCAATAGTCTTGCAGTGTAGTATGTGTATTTATATACATGCTAGTTACATATCACTATCTGTTATGTCCAAGTAGTTTTACTGTTCATCGCAAACAGTTTTATAACTCTTTATTATATTACTTTTTACTGATAATTATTTGTTCTCGTCACGATGTGGCTGAAATATTGCCGATGTGATGATAAATATTAACTCACTCATTCATCACCTTATAACTAAAAGGTCATAGAATTTTAACCAGGCTAAAAACTGTGAACAGGATTTTTGTGTGTGCCATTTCATCACGAAAAAAAAAAAACAGTTTGTAAGAAAAATGGGCACCGTCTTCATTTTACTCATTAAAAGTTGGAAACCTTATTTCCACGAGACAACAGCCACTAACAGCTGTACGATTTCCTTCTGATGTGACTTTAAGCAATATTCAATCTGTCACTCCTTTGAAATAGGGATATTGAGTGTATACATTTCAATAATACATACAGAGCAATAAAATATGTTAAAACTCCACGTAATGTTTTTGCGGTGTATCTGTGATATAACATATGATTTATATCGCGTTAAGCAGTGCGATAAAATGTCCTCAGTGACTATATGTAATATCAGTTAGAGTCAAATTAGTCAGTTAGAATCAATTTCAACGTCTGCCACATCACAGGTTTTTGTGACAAACGACATATTGAGAACAGATGGTTCACATAAAATCATGTAGTGAATCTGAGCACAGTTCCTCGTGGACATAGGTCCTTGTGAGCACAGCTTCTAGCGGGAAGAAATCCTTGTTTGGCAAAGGTCCTTGTGAGTACAGCTTCTAGCGGGCAGAGTTCCTCGTGGACATAGGTCCTTGGGAGCACAGCTTCTAGCGGGCAGAAATCCTTGTTTGGCAAAGGTCCTTGTGAGCACAGCTTCTAGCGGGCAGAGTTCCTCGTGGACATAGGTCCTTGTGGGCACAGCTTCTAGCGGGCAGAAATCCTTGTTTGGCAAAGGTCCTTGTGAGCACAGCTTCTAGCGGGCAGAGTTCCTCGTGGACATAGGTCCTTGTGGGCACAGCTTCTAGCGGGCAGAAATCCTTGTTTGGCAAAGGTCCTTGTGAGCACAGCTTCTAGCGGGCAGAGTTCCTCGTGGACATAGGTCCTTGTGGGCACAGCTTCTAGCGGGCAGAAATCCTTGTTTGGCAAAGGTCCTTGTGAGCACAGCTTCTAGCGGGCAGAGTTCCTCGCAGGCAAAGGTCCTTGTGAGCATAGCTTCTAGCGGGCAGAAATCCTTGTGGGCAAAGGACCTTGTGAGCACAGCTTCTAGCGAACCGAGTTCCTCGTGGGCGAAGGTCCTTGTGAGCACAGCTTCTAGCGTGCAGAAATCCTTGTTTGGCAAAGGACCTTGTGAGCATAGTCTCTAGCGGGCAGAGCTCCTTGTGGGCAAAGGACCTTGTGAGCATAGTCTCTAGTGGGCACAGATCCTTGTGGGCAAAGGACCTTGTGGGCATAGTCTCTAGCGGGCACAGATCCTTGTGGGCAAAGTTCCCGGACTGGAATGTCACAGCATAGTATCAGAAGATAGGTGAGTGAACACCTTAATCATTAGACTATACACCTTTGCCATGAACACACAAACGGTTTGAGGTGACTGTGGAATATCCTTGGTGCTTGTTTTGATTGTAAACTGAGTTCATTACATTGATTTTGTTGGAATTGACCTCATATGTGAAACTCCTTTCAAGTGCATCAGCAAAATAGCCGTGAAGTTTTATTTAAAGCTTTTGAAGCATTATTTAGTAAATTAAAATGTATGCGATGAATATAAATGGTAGTTGATATAGATTCTATTTTGATCGGGAGACGCCATGTTTGAATATACTGTGAAAACAGTCCTTAAAATTTGCATGTGACCTCCCTAATTTGTATATGACCCAAATGAATGCCAAAATATCCGTTGGCTTTATCCTGCCGAAAACACTATCCATTGTATGATAATATACTATAATGTCATATTATTGTTGAATAAACAGTGACTTCGCGTTCACGTCAACTGGGGAAACATCCTAAAATATGACTGACATAGCAACATGTAGAAATACTCCATATTTAGCAAGAAATTACTGTTGCCTCCAGATGACACCGTCATACTGAGTGAGTGAGTGAGTTTAGTTTTACGCCGCACTCAGCAATGTTCCAACTATATGGCGGCGGTCTGTAAATAATCGAGTCTGCACACGACAATCCAGTAATCAACAACATGTGTCAGCCAAGTCAGCGAGCCTGACCACCTGATCCCGTTAGTCGCCTCTTACGACAAGCACAGTCGTCTTTTGTGGCAAGCATGGGTTACTGAAGGCCTATTCTACTCCGGGACCTTCACGGGTCGATACTTTACTAAGAGCATAGTTTGGAAACAGGGACAGTCATGCAGCCTCTTGCAGCCAATGTGGCATAATAAGGCAGAAGAGGTCAGTTGTCACCAACAACAAGAATTAAATAAAATGGAATTTTGAATTTTGTAATGAGCTACACACAATTTTGACAAGCACATCAAATAAGCAAGTTACAATTCTAATCACAATTCTAATCAAAATTCTAATAAGTACTTTGCTAAAATTAATTTCCAGAGGAAAGTATTTTACAATGAGTACATGTCAGATATTCCTGCCATCGAGTGCACATTTGGACAGTCACAGATGAGTGACATTTTGCCAGTTTGGCACATTACCAACAACTGATGACAGTCACCCAAATACGTGTTTTGAATTTTGATTTATTAAAATTAAACAATAATAAATGTAATAATGTGAAACCCGCACTCATCCTGTTATCAACATATATCATAACCGAATACGGAAGACCTAGCAGCAATTTGGAGGCAAACAGAGGTTAGACGGCTTTTTGTCATCTAGAGAGTTCAGACAGAAAGAAGAAGATTCCGAGCTTGGGGTCCCACGCTCCCTCTTGCCAACCTAGCCCCTGGGGATTGGCTGAAAAAAAACTGCTGCCATGTGACCCATGCCACCAGTGCCTTGATACACAAAACCCTATCCACGGTGACTGTACATTGTCACTCACCCAAAATTAATGGTGCAATGTTTTGTAGGAGCCAACGTCACATCTAGGTGCAACAGTCACATGTATCTGATTTGGTATAGTACATTTCTGGCACCCGTGGCGAGCCACCTCCTCGTGGTGGGTGCTGGGTAACGCTAAGAGCTCGCCGACGCCCCCGTAGTGGACCCTGGGGGATATTTGGTCCACCAACCCGTTTGCCGTGGGTTGCGGCCCTGTGTCGGCGGAGGATGGGATCCTGGTGGTTGAGGGCAATAGGGACCTGTAATCGTGTTCCTGTTGCTCAATACACCACTTTGGCCCTGACTTCGCCTAGACGGGTGGTTGAATGGGCCCGGTTCAACCAATCGGCTGGTCATGTCGAGCCCTGTGCATTACTTATAATTGCACAAAAAAACTTATATTCTGAATGAACTGTATTGTTACTTTTAGGCTTCGACTCTTTTTATTTGTTAAACTTTACTTGAATAGAAATATGTCACATATAAATTTGCCTAGAGTCTTACATGCCCAGAAGGCGATGGCTCAAGGGCCAATCTGGTAGGATTTATCTCTTTGGGATATTTTCCTGCTTGAGTATACCCTCCTAGTATCCTTGGTGCCGTGTGCTGGAGACCCGCATACAGTAGGCATTGTCCTCGTTGACACTCCGTGGTGGGTGGGGAGCTAGGAGGGTGAATCATATTCAATACCACCATGGCACCCCCACTGAAAAAACGTTCGTATGAATCTGATGATTCAGTATCTTCTGAGAATGAAATTCAAGAAGTTCTCCCAAATCCTGATCATTGGTCACGCTTTTTGGTCATGTGTGCACCAAATGATGGTCCACTAAAATTGAATCCTTTAGCCATTTCTAAAGGTATAGAAGGTTTAGCTGGCGATGTCAAAGAAATCAAGAAGCTACGTTCTGGATCTCTTCTGATCGAGTGTAAAAAGAAAAGCCAGTCACAAATACTTCTTTCAACCAAATCACTGGCTAATGTTCCTGTGGAGGTGTCCCCTCACAGAACACTCAATAGTTGTAAAGGCATTGTCCGTGATGTGGGACGTTGCCTTTCAGATATGGATGAGAGTGACATCAGTTCAGAATTACGCTCACAAGGTGTAACTGCTGTTAAGCGGTTCACTTACAAAAGAGAAAATTACATCGTAAAGACCAATACCTATTTATTTACATTTGGTCTTCCAACACGTCCGGAATCATTGAAGGCTGGTTATCGTCACTTAAGGGTTAATACTTACATCCCAAATCCCCTGAGGTGCTACAGATGTGAGAAATATGGCCATGGTTCTAAATCATGCCGTAGTCCGGCTGCTTGTCATCGATGTGGAGGCACCTGTGAAGATGGCAAACTCTGTGATAAACCTCAAGCGTGTGTAAACTGCTCTGGAAATCATCCTTCGTCGTCCAGAACATGCCCTACATGGGAACTCCAGTCAAAAATTTCGAAAATAAAACATGAACGAAATGTCTCTTTCCTAGAAGCAAGGAAACTTGTACTAGCTCTTGAAAAACCAGGCCCATCTTATGCAGCTGCTGCTTCAGTCTCAATTCCAACTTCTAGATCGGTTTCATATCAGTCCGTATGTTGTCAAACTGATTATACATGGATGGAATCCACTGCTCCGATCCTTACTACATCTCCTCGACAGTCATCTAGTTCTTCATCTCAAACGGATGATCCATCTACAGTTGTCTCACACTCGCCGACGACTTCAACAGTGAACCTGCAGTCGGTACCGAAACCATCGTCTGATTTGAAAACGACAACCAAAAACTCTGACCATTCTAATCGTTCTGATCGTATTCCAAAGGGTCAGCGTGACCCTGTACGGATACAGAATCGTTTTCAAACCTTAGAGGACATGGATGTATCTCCTCTCCCTCATCGGCGCACCACCAGTAATTCGCCTAGAAAAGGGAAACACAGATCCCCTGTACAGCCACCTTTAACATGAGCGTTTCTAGTTCAATTATTCAATGGAATTGCTGAGGTCTTAGGACCAATCTCAATGATTTGCATTTATTGATACAAGATTATAAGCCATCAGCAATATGTCTGCAGGAGACTTACCTTAAAGAAACTGATAACTTTGATTTACGTCAGTACAGTACCTACAATTCCTTCTCACCACCAGGGACTAAAGCTACTGGTGGATCTTCAATTTTCGTTCGACAGGGTGTGATTCATAGCCCTGTTTTACTTCATACCAATCTTCAGGCTGTTGCAGTTAGAATAACGCTGCACATTGTTTTTACTTTGTGCTCTCTTTACATTTCCCAAGCATCGTTGCTTCAATTAACTGATCTTCAAGCACTTTACGACCAACTTCCAAAGCCCTGCATCATTATGGGTGATCTCAATGGTCATAACCCACTATGGGGAAGTGTGCATACAAGCAATATAGGAAGGTTACTTGAAGAGTTCATTTCAAATAATGATTTATGCATCTATAACGATGGCTCTCACACTTATCTACATCCTGGGAATGGTACTTATTCTAGTCTTGATTTATCTGTCACTGACTCAATCCTCCTGAATGAATTTGAATGGTCCGTCCATGACGATCTTTGTGGAAGTGATCACTTTCCTACAGTTCTAACATCTGTAACCCCTTCTGATGTTCCTCCGTCATCCAGATGGAATTTTAAGAAGGCTAACTGGCCTTTATATGAAGCTCTCTGTGCTGACAAACTTAAACCTGAACTTTTCACTGATGTTGCTGACGCTATAAAGTGTTTTACTGATGAGGTGAACAACATTGCCAATGAGTGTATCCCTAAGTCCTCTGCAACTCCACATATTAGAAAACCGTGGTTCAACGATGATTGCAAACAGGCTCGGAAGGCACGGAAAAAAGCTGAACATTATTTCCGCCGCCATCCTATGGTCCACAATTTGAACAAATATAAAATTCTTAATGCTAAAGCTCGGCGTACTCGGCGTAAGCAAAGTAAACGCCATACTTGGCGAACGTATGTATCAAAGATCAATGCACGTACGCCGATATCAAAAGTATGGAACATGATTCAGAAAATCAAGGGTAAGGGCACTAAATCCAGCATTCAACACCTTCAAGATGGTGATCAGCTACTGACAAACAAATCCGACATCGCAAATAAACTAGGTGAAACCCTCGCCAAACACTCCTCTTCTTCAAATTATGTGCCTGAATTTCAGAAATATAAAAGTCAGCAAGAAAAGAAAGCTATAAATTTCAGTTCAAATAATGGTGAAGATTATAATGAAATATTCTCTATTCATGAGCTTCATACTGCTCTTGAACAAGCTCATGATACTGCTACAGGAGCTGATCATATACATCATCAACTCCTGAAACACTTACCAGAATCTTGCTTAGAAACCCTTTTAAATATATTTGATGACATTTGGACTTCGGGAAAATTTCCGTCTTCATGGCGAGATGCTATTGTAGTCCCAATCCCTAAACCTGGACATGATCATACTGATCATTCAAATTATCGACCAATTTCTCTCACAAGCTGTGTTTGCAAAACCATGGAACGAATGATAAACAATAGACTAGTTTGGTACTTAGAGACCAATAACCTCATAACAGATATTCAGTGTGGTTTTCGTAAAAACAGAAGTACCAGTGATCACTTAGTGCGTTTAGAATCATTTGTCAAAAACGCTATAATTAATAAACAACATGCAGTCTCTATATTTTTTTATTTAGAAAAAGCCTATGACACTACATGGAAATATGGCATTTTGAAAGATTTGCATGACTTTGGACTGCGAGGCCAATTGCCTCAATTTATTTCCAACTTTTTAAATGACAGACAATTTCAAGTCCGAGTGGGTTCTACCCTGTCTGATCATTATAATCTGGATCAGGGTGTCCCACAAAGCAGTATTTTATCTGTCACTTTATTTAGCATTAAAATCAACAGTTTATCTAAGGTTTTAAATGATTCGATTGATGGATCACTTTTTGTTGATGATTTTAATATTTCTTGTCGCGGTAAAAATATGCGTACTATTGAAAGACAACTGCAGTTGTGTTTAAACAAAATTAACAAGTGGTGTCTTGAAAACGGTTTTAAATTTTCTAAATCGAAAACTAATTGTATACATTTTTGTAGAAGATATAAACTGCATAAGGACCCTGAACTATTTCTCAATGGCACTCCCATCAAAGTGGTAAAGGAAGCTAAGTTCTTAGGTATAGTTTTTGACTTGCATTTAACCTTTTTACCGCATATTAAGTCCCTTAAAACTAAATGCCTGAAGGCCCTTGACTTGTTGAAAGTCATTTCTAAATGTAAGTGGGGAGGGGATCAAGCTACTCTCCTGCAACTTTATCGATCATTGATACGTTCAAAACTTGATTACGGCTGCATCGTCTATGGCGGAGCCTGCAAAAGCAACCTAAAACTTTTAGATTCTGTTCACAATCAAGGTCTAAGACTTTGTCTTGGCTCATTTCGAACTTCACCCGTCGACAGCCTGTACGTTGAGGCTGATGAACCATCTCTTAAACAACGCCGTATAAAATTATCTTTACAGTATATAACCAAATTATATTCCAACGAGTCAAACCCTGCATTTAACTGTGTCTTTAAACCTCTGTATGAGGATTTGTATAACAAGAAGTCTTCCCTTGTTCCGCCTCTTGGACTAAGAGTGAAACCTTTCCTTTCTGCTACTGGCATAGCGCTAGACAACATAGCTCCCTCCCGTCTGATTTCCTCTCCTCCTTGGCAGTTGGTTAGGCCACAAGTAGACCTTACACTGACTACATTTAAAAAAATCAGAAACTAATGAATTACAATATAAACAAGAATATAATCAACTAAAAAATAAATATAGCAATTACAAATCCTTATTTACAGACGGATCCAAGGACAGTGGCGCAGTGGCTTGTGCTACTGTCATTGGATCTAAAACAATATCTTCTAGATTACCCGATAGCAGTTCAATTTTCACGGCTGAAGCAAACGCCATATTGATGGCTCTTAAATATATTCAAAGACACCCTAAACATCAACCATATATAATCTATTCAGACTCTCTTTCTTGCCTTGAGGCGATTAAAAACGTATCATGTAAACATCCACTTTTAATAGAAATTATTGAATTATATAATGATCTTGCTACTGGCCAGTACGACATCGTCTTTTGTTGGTTACCCAGCCACTTTGGTATTACTGGGAACACAATGGCCGATCGTGCTGCGAAGGTAGCACTCAACAAATCTGTGACACCACTTCTTATCCCCTAATCTGATTATAAAGCTGTTATCAGATCTTATATCCGGGATATCATGCAGAAGAGGTGGGACACTCAAGTAGGTATCAATAAATTACATGCGGTAAAACCCTATGTTGGTTACACCTAGTTGGGATGTCAGTCCAGATTTGAAGAGGTCATCATCCGACGATGCCGTATTGGCCACACCAGGTATACACATCAATACCTATTGAAAGGTGAAGATCCTCCGTTTTGTATCCCTTGTGATGAACGAATCACAGTCAAGCATCTCTTGCTTGACTGTGTTGAGTATTCCATCACAAGGGATAAATATTTTACATCACGAACTTTGCAGGATCTTTTTATTAATCATAGTTCTCATTTAACTATTGCTTTTTTAAAAGAGTTAGATTTGTTGTCTGAGCTGTAAATAGATAAATATTTTACGACTGGAAGTTTCAATTAGTAACTGACATTGTTAGTGGCAGTATCCTCAAGGGGGGTTAAAGTACAGTGAAATTATTGTCCTCCTGAGAGGGTACATAAGCCCCATAACATTCGAAGTAAATTAAAGCTCTCCACTGTTTTACTCGTAGCATACGTGTAGTTTTAATATATGGCTAGATATGACGAAATTGCTAACGGCTGAAGGGATGATGTAAATCCAGCTAGGGTCCATGCAGGTAGCAAACGTACTGTAAGTCCCCATGGTCCCTAGTATGGTGATCTACCTTCAGTTGTTGGCAATCTATAGCCCGTTTTTATATTGTAGTGTTCTCAGTAATTAAACTGTTTTAGATATCATTACTAGATTTAAATGAATGTCTGTGATATACTAGTGATTTTGCTGTTCTTTGTCAACAGATTTTAGATTGTTTCAAGTATTATTGATATATATCATGTTTTTTTGTATTGTTCTCGTCACGATATGGCTGAGATACTGCAGATGTGACGATAAATATTAACTCACTAACTCACTCACTAGTACATTTCTTGTAAAGATATAAGTTGCTATGATATGGTGTATAATTATGTACAGGAACCACTGGCTGTTTGAATGATTAGTGCACTGGAGAGGTATCATGTCATACTTGGTCCTTGTTTTGACAGGGATGTTACACTGCAACTCATGATCCCACTTATAGCTGTGTTGGTCTTAGATACGTGTTTCGCAATAAGTGTTGATACCTTGACCCTTTGTTGTCTGTACAGAGATGTCTTAGATTTATTTCTATATTTCAAAGTGACTTAATATATGGGTTTTTTTTCGTTTTAAGATCGTACTTTTTATTTCTTTTTACCGAAGGAGTCGAGGTTACTGGCGATTCATCAAGTCCTGACATTTTAATGACAAGATCCTACTTTTATCCACATTTCCCCCTCAGTCCAAAGAAGAGGACAAATTGTTCTGATGTTCGCATTACAGCATGAAGATAATGTTCAGAGCTATCGCGCATACACGTGGCATCATCCGTAAACTGTGCTAAGAGATATTCAATATTATCTTTGCCTTTAGGCCATGGATGTTCGAGTTATTTGTGGTCATTTTCCCCAGTATCTCCACACATAATATGAACAGGTAATGGGGAGAAAGAGCCGCTTTGTCGACGGCCACTTGAAGTTTTGGAGAAATTAGAGTGAAATCCGCTTATGCAAAGTATGTAATCATAAAATGTTTAATAAAATGGTTTAACATTATTAAACGTTTTCACCCAGTTTCGAATAGAACTTCCGAAATTGAATTACACAAGTCTTGTTCTCACCTATATAAATTCTTGTCATTAATTCATTTTTATCTTTGTTTATGATGCTTTCAAGAACAGGTTTTATTCTCTTGGCGACTGCCATTTTTGTTGAAAACAGAAAGCAAAGATATTGATTCCCAGTCTTTGATATATTGTTTTGGTCTGTTTCCTTTTGATATGCAAGTACGCAGGCCTCTTCGTAGTTATGTTGGTAGCATGTCTTGTCTATATGATTCATACAAACATACAAGATGTTTGTCCAGATCTATCCATAAGAATTCTAAGAATTCTACCGTACATTCATCAGCTCCGTTTTTTTTAGGAGATAAACATCATGTGTTGGCCAATTTCCGGGTGTTATTGAGTATTTGAAGCACGGGAATGCATTTGGAACCGACGGCGTCAGCACTCGTTTACATCGAATACGGACACAGCAGTGAAGTGTCATCAGCTGGCCGTTTCAGCTGGTTCTCATGGTAGCATCTGGAGTTGCTCATTTGTGACGTCATTCTAACTTTACGTCACAATATGATTTGAATGACGTCTCCACTGTTGATAACACAACAAAACAATTGTTTACGTGTCAATACGCAGTGAATAGTCTTTCAGTTTCCGGGAATCTAATACCATTTAATCATGTTTTTCAACCAATCAGATTACAGAACACATTAACTTTTGGTTTACAATTTAAGTTATTTTCACTTGAGTGAACCACTGAAAGAACGTCGTTTTATGTCTGCTCACCTCCAAGGTATTTTGACATTTTATTTTATGAACCTATCATTCCATAATTACTTTCAAATTCTTCATGGGAGAGCACCCCATTTGAGTTACAGAGGCCTTTATTAAAAGGACACCTTTCGCATATCAGTTTCATATGATAAACCTGGACTGTTTACATCGACAGTAGTAAACACAGCTTTCCAAAATGGATTTACAACAGAGAAAACCGTCAATATTTGGTCTAATGAAATTAAATCTTGAACAGGTACGTTGCTTGGGTTGATAGAGGTTGTTCTACAATAGCTTGGTGAGTTAAGAGTCTACATTCTTCCTTTTCTGTTGATGATCCGGAGGTGTGCTAGCCTAGCAATGAAAGTTAACCGCAGTACCTCAAAGACGACTTCCTACCACGCCAGTTTAAAGTTAATTGTGGAAATAGTCTGATCTTGTTGCCAGTTATTTCAGCGATCCAAACTGCCTTTGTTTTTGTTTTTTCTTTTCTTTTCTTTTTTTCTCTCTCATTAGAACAACTTGTACGCGATCAGCATTTAAGCTCCTGGTCATATATAACCATCTGAGGAATACATGCCCAAATGACACTTGATAACATAAATGTTGTTTCAAACTAGAGGATGGGTAGGTGATCAGAAAACCCTCCCCAAACTATAGAGAGTATACATCCGCTCCAAACGTGATTAAGGCTGGAAAGCACGTAAAGGTTCCAAGAATGGTGATCCAACAGGTGCTAGTTCCACTATCATTTGTCCCAGAACACTATCTCCGGTAACTATTGGTTACTACTACTTGGGCTGTCAGTCCAGATTTGAGGTGATCGTTGTATTGATTAATCGACATGTACACGTGAACATTTATTAAATACGGAAATCCTCCGTTCTGTTCCCATTGTGATGAGAGAATCCGAGCTAAGCATTTCCTGTTCAACTGTACTGACATTCCTAGATTTGAAATGAGCATCTCTGAAGGATTTTAACACTAACACTAGGTGCTGCATTTCTGAAAGAAATTGATTTGATTCGTGCATTCTGACTGTGTGAGGTAATTAATAAGTCGAATGAAAACTAGATTTGATTTTTTCGCTATACCATCAAAGGGGGTTGAACTAGCGTAAAATGATGGTACCCCAGAGAGAGTGTTTTCATCGCAAAATATGTGTACTTTCATGTTTAGCTAATTTGGAGCACAATCGCAAACGGCTGAAGAGAATCAAATCCAGTGTAAATCCAGCTGGGGTCCTTGCAGGACTGTATGTCCCCTTGGTCCTTGACATGGTGATTTACCTTCAGGTGCTGCCTGGTTTTTCTATTGCATTGTTAATTTTGATGATTTCTTTTTTGGTTGCATGCTATTTCCAAACCTACTTTACTGTATTACTTGTGAAAGTCGTAATGTGGCGGCTAGTATAATACCGACTGACACACTGACTCTTAAGTTTAAATTTTCAAATGTCGTCGTGCTTAAATAATTGTCTATGGTTCCATATATCAAGGATATATATTCATATTGTATGTACCAAAAGACTTTTCTATGATATGAAATACTGGGTTCTCGTGGGTTTGTTTTCACAATAATTTCAGCCACTGACATCACGGCTCATACTACCTCAGCACGTTTCCATCTAACCTTCCGTTAAACAAACGCGTTGTTTTCTTCAACCCACTGCCAATTTTACAGGTAATATGAGAAGTAGAAAAGGGCTTCAGTCACATTTTGAGCCGTTTAGCAGTTGCTTAAATGTTGTCATACACGCCATGCTGTATATTGTTACTCTTTACGGGATTATTGGGTTTCGCATCCTGTGCAATGAAGCTCCTGATCATGAGCTTCTCTGGAGGTCCGGAGACGTACCTGTGCATTAAAACCTTGCAGAAATAACTTTTCATGTTTTCACTTTCCCATGGATAATTGAAGATCACACTAGCATTAATAAAAACCTGCTCAACATAAATAAAGGATTTAGACATTTCACAAATAAAGAGAACGGTTTGCAAGAAAACAGGGCAACCGTCCTTCCTTTTCTCAGGAACAAAAGCAGCCATTACGTTTGGGAGACCGTTAGCTTGGAATGGCTAAATGTGAGTTGTGATGGAGCATGGAACAATAATCACTCATACTCTATCTATTCATATCATAAAACTGTCCAAACTGCTCCTAAACAACACCCGTGGCGAGCCACCTCCTCGTGGTGGGTGCTGGGTAACGCCAGGAGCTCGCCAACACCCCCGTTGTGGACCTGGGGGGATATTTGGTCCACCAACCCGTTTGCTGTGGGTTGCATTCCCGTCACCATCACAGCCCAGAAAACACTCAACACGAGTAAAGGAATTGTAAGAGACCATGATCGATTACTCGCTGACATGTCGGAATTAGACATCACTTCTGAGATGAGAGATCAGGGTGTACTCTATATGAAACATTTTTCAACTCGTAGAAATGAAACCATTAACACCAACACATATCTGTCTTCTTTTTCTTTACCTTCTGTTCCAAAAACACTCAAGGCAGGCTACTGCAATCTAAATGTTGACACATACATTCCCAATCCTCCCAGGTGCTTCAAACGCCAAAAGTTTGGCCATGGAGTAAACTCGTGCACCTTGTCTGTTGTATGTGCTCACTGCAGTGAAAAGACCCACACAACAGAAGATTGTAACAGTAATGTTAAAAAGTGTGTCAACTGTACAGGGAATCACCCATCGTACTCTAAGGACTGTCCTGTTTGGAAACAGCAAATGGCAATTAATAAAATAAAGTTCACTCAAAACATCAGCTTTGCTGATGCAAATAGACAAGTTCTAAGCTCGTGACAAACAAAAGCTATGTTTCCATTGCCAAAAGAACTCCTGAAACAACATCTAGCATAGTTACTGTATCTGCCAGCTGTCAGACAGACGTAACTTGGGTGAAAAATATGGATCACTTGAAGACATGGACGTATCTGAAATCCATACTCTGATTTCAAAGTCAGCATTACAACTTACATCCGTGATCTGATGTAGAAAAAGTGGGACGCCCAGGTGGGTGTAAATACATTACATGAAATAAAACCGTACATTGGTTACACCTACTTGGGTTGTCAGTCCAGATTTGAAGAGGTTATTTTACGAAGATGTCGTATTGGCCACACAAGATATACACATTAATATTTGTTTGAAGGTGAGGATCCTCCGTTTTGTACCTCTTGTGATGAAACAATCACAGTCAAGCATGTTTTGTTTGACTGTGTTGAATATTCCATCACAAGGGATAACTATTTTAATTCACAAACTATGAAGGATCTTTTTAATAACACGAGGTCGCATTTAATCATTGCAATTTTAAAAGAATTAGATTTATTAACTGAATTGTAAATACATAAATATTTTATTATTGGAAGTTTAAATTCGTAACTGTGCTTGTTAGTGGCTGTATCCTCAAAGGGGGTTCAAGTACTGTAAAACAATTGTCCGCTATCTTAGTATACGTGTTCTTTTAAATGTCTGGCTAGATGGATGCTATGTGACGTTAAATATTAACTCACTCACTCACATAAATTGCTAGCCACTGAGGGGGTGGTGTAAATCCAGCTAGGGTCCATGCATGTAACAAAAGTACTGTAAGTCCCCATGGTCCCTAGTATGGTGATCTACCGTCAGTTCTTGGCAATCTATAGCCCATTTTTATATTGTATTCTCCTCTATAGATAAGCTGTTTAAGGTATAATTGCTAGTTTTACGTTCTTTTCTCTCATACTCTAGTTGTTTTACTGTCCTTTGTGGACGGGTTTTTATAATGCTAATATATTCCATTTCAGTGTTGTGTTCCCGTCACGATATGGCTGAAAGTGACGTTAAATATTAACTCACTCACTCACTCACTCACGTATCTGAAAACGTCCATTCTAGGGCACATAGCTTGTCGCCCTCTAAAAAGTGCGGGGTAGATCCCCAATAAATGCCCCCAAAAGATAGTTTATTCCAACAATATTATACAGTGGAATTGCAGAGGACTGAAGACTAACGTACATGAAGTACAGCTATTAGACCATGATTTTATACCTTCAGCGATCTGTCTCCAAGAGACATATTTAAAACAGACAGATGCATTTGATCTTCGTCGTTTTAATGCTAATCATTGTTTTTCACCTCCGGGTGATAAGGCCACAGAAGGATTATCCATTCTAGTCAGACAAAACGTTATTTAAAGCCCTGTTTTACTTACTACTAATCTTAAGGCCGTTGCAGTGCGACTAAATTTGCACGTTGTGTTTACATTATGCTCTCTCTATATCTCTCCGTCTTTGACGTTTCACAAAACCGATCTTCAAGCTCTGTATGACCAACTCCCGAAGACCTGTATTATAATGGGAGATTTAAACGGCCACAATCCACTCTGGGGAAGTGTGACTACAAACGCTAAAGTTACATTACTGGAGGATTTTTGTTTTGATAATGATTTATGTATTTATAATGATGGTTCCAACACATACTTACACCTCGACCTGTCACTCACAAATTCAGAACGACTCAATGAATTTGAATGGTCAGTCCACGATGACCTCTGTGGAAGTGACCATTTTCCTACTATAGTAAAACATAACTCCATTTGATGTGCCTCCATCATCAAGGCGCAATTTTAAAAAGGCTAACTGGACTTTATATGAAACACTGTGTGCTGAAAAACGTAAACCTGAACGTTTTATTGACGTTCCTGATGCTATTAAATACTTTTCTGATGAATTGAATTCCATTGCTGATGAGTGTATACCAAATCCCTCTGGAGTTCCACGTATTCGAAAACCATGATTCAACGATGACTGCAAACGACCTAGGAAGGCAGGGGAAAAAGCAGAACATTATTTCCGTCGCCATCTTATGGTTCATAACTTAAATAAATTTACAATTTTAAATGCTAAAGCACGGCGTACTTTTAAACAGAACAAACGCCAATCTTGGCAAAATTATGTATCTAAAATAAATTCTCGGACACCCATGTCCAAGGTATGGAACATGGTCCAGAAAATTGAAGGTAAAGGTACTAAATCTACTGTCCATCATCTTAAACATGGAGATCAATTACTAACTGATGAATCAGATAGTGCAAATAAACTGGGCGAAACTCTCGCTAAACACTCTTCCACTTATAATTATATACCTAAATTCCATCAGTACCAAAAACAACAAGAAAAGAAAACTGTTAATTTCAATTCAGATAATAGGGAAGAGTATAATGAAACATAAACTCCATACTGCTCTTTATCAAGCTCATGACACTGCTACAGGAACTGATAACATACATTATCAACTCCTGAAGCACTTACCAGAATCCTGTTTAGAGACGATGTTGTTTATATTTGATGATATTTAGACTTCCGGGACTTTCCTTCTTCATCGTCACGCTGTAGTAGTACCAATACCTAAACCTGGACGTGATCATTCGGATCCGTCAAATTTCATTAACAGACGGCACACGTTGCGAGCCACCTCCTCGTGGGGCACCCGTGGCGAGCCACCTCCTCGTGGGGCACCCGTGGCGAGCCACCTCCTCGTGGTGGGTGTTGGGTAAGGCGAAGAGCTCGCCGACACCCCCGTAGTGGACCCGGGAGAATATTTGGTCCACCAACCCGTTTGCCGTCAGTTGCGGCCCTGTGTCGGCGGAGGGGATCCTGGTGGTTGAGGGCAATAGGGACCTGTAACCGTGTTCCTGTTGCTCAATACACCACTTTGGCCCTGACTTCGCCTAGACGGGTGGTCACGCCAAGCCCTGTGCGTGGATTATTCATGTAATTGCACAGATTTGATTTTGTACTGTTTCAATTTTGGCCTTGGCTGTTTCTTTCACATAACACTTTTAGATTTGAAAACTGATGTTATTAACTTTGCCTAGAGTCTTATGCCCAGAAGGCGGTGGCTCATGGGTCAGTCTGGTGGATTGATTAATTTTGAATTAATCTTCTGCTGGAGTATACCATTCCAGTATCCTTGGTGCTGCCAGTCGAAGAGCCACTGGTATATAGCGTTGTCCATGTGATACTCGGTGGAGGGTGGGGAGGTGGGATGGTGAACTTTCTATTATTAACCATGACTCAACACAAAAAACATAAACGAGCACTAAATGAGTGTTTGTCCTCTGACGAGGACAGTGCTACACACAGATTAGCGGATCATGGAGTAGATGTTTGGTTGTATCTTCTATTGACGGTGAACCTCTAAAACGCAATCCATTTGCCACAGCAAAAGCAATTTATGGAATGCTTGAGGATGTCCAAGCTGTTTCAAAAATTAGATCTGGGTTTCTCATCATAGAGTGTAAAACAGCGAAACAATCAGCTACCCTCATAGCTACAAAACAGCTTGCAAATACTGTAGTATCTGTTTCTCCACATAAGTCTCTGAACAGCAGCAAAGGCATCTTGAGAGAGACCAGTGGCTTGCCCACATGAGTGAAACAGACATCGCCACTGAACTACAAAATCAAGGAGTCACTCATGTCAAACGATTCACTTTTAAGAAAAATGGAGAAACTTTAAATACAAACACTTATTTGATTTCTTTTTCACAACCGAAACACCCAAAGTATATCAAAGCTGGATATTGTAATATCGAAGTGGAGCAATATATTACAAATCCACTTCGTTGTTACAAGTGTCAAAAGTTTAGTCTCGGTGCCCAATCTTGCAGTAATCGTGCAACATGCTACAGATGTGGTGAAGATCATCAAGGTTCTGACTGTTTGTCTTCTCCAAAATGTGTTAATTGTCTTGGAGACCATATGTCTTCATCAAAGTCATGTGAAATATGGAAACGTGAATATGTAATTATCAAAATCAAAACTCAATAGAATATCACCTATCATGAGGCAAAACGTTTAGTAAATGCAGCCTCGCCTCAGTCATCAAGTATAACATACTCTGCTGTCGTTGCTCGCCCTCATGCTAAATCTGTGCTGTCTGTTTCATGTCAGACAGATATCACCTGGGTTAAAGCTGACAAACAAACTTTAAGTACATCAGATTCTGCTGGTGATAAGAATCATGCCACATCAGCTTGCCAGACTGAATCACAAACAATATCTCCTGCAGTGAAAAATCCTTGTCATAAAGTAGATTATAGACAAAAATCTGATCGAGTACAAAAGGGATCACGTGATCCTGTACAAGTCTATAACAAGTTTCAACTTTTAGAAGACATGGACGTCTCTCCTCATCTCCGTGCGCGAAACAGAAGCAGTTCGCCTGGGAAGGGGAAATGTAGGTCCCCAGTACTAACAGCTGCTGTTAAATGAACAATAATTCCTTAATCCAATGGAATTGCAGAGGACTTAGGATCAATTTTAATGAAGTACAATTACTAGCACAGGATTTTAAACCATCAGCATTTAGTTTTCAAGAAACGTACTGTTCGAATTGCGTAAATACCATTCTTATCATTCTTTTTCTCCCCCTGGTGATAAAGAGTCTGGTGCATCTTCCATATTGGTGAGACATGGTGAGGTATTATTCATAGCCCTGTTCCTCTTAAAACCAATCTTCAGGCTGTTGCTGTTCGTCTTACTTTACATATAACCCTTACTCTTTGTTCCTTGTATATCTCTCCTTCTTCCATTCTCCATCAGAATGATCTTCAAGATTTGCATGACCAATCACCAAAACCCTGTATCATAATGGGTGATCTCAATGGACATAACCCATTATGGGGAAGTCCTGATACTAACAGTAAAGGGAAAGTTCTTGAAGAGTTTATATCTGATAATAATTTATGTATATTCAACAATGGCTCTGACACATATTTACATCCTGCAACGGGAACATATTCTTCCTTAGACCTGTCACTCACTGATTCAAACGTTTATAATGAGTTTGAATGGTCAGTTCATAATGATCTTTGTGGTAGTGACCATTTTCCAACAGTACTTACAGCAATGAACCCTTCCGATGATCCGCCTGTAACAAGATGGAATTTTTCAAAGGCCAGTTGGCCATTGTTTCAGGCCACCTGCCTTAAGGAAACTAAACCAGACCTTTTCATGGACGTACCTGATCCAATTAAAATGTTCTCGGACAAACTGAAACATATAGCTGATGAAACTATTCCTAAGTCCTCTGTAAATCCGCACATCCGTAAACTATGGTTTAATGATGAATGTAAACAGGCTAGGAAAATGAGGAAGAAAGCAGAAAAATACTTTTGTTTTCATCCAACTGTTCATAACTTAAATAATGTAAAAATCAGTTACGATAAAGCTCGACGAACGTTTAAACACATTAAACGTCATACTTGGAAAAATTACGTTTCCAAAATAAATTCCCATACTCCTATGTCAAGGGCATGGAATATGATCCAAAACATTAAAGGCAAGGGTTCCAAATCCAGTAGTATTCAGCATCTCAAAAATGATAATAACATGCTAACTGAAAAATCTGATATTGCAAACAAGTTGGGTGAAACTTTGGCTAAACATTCGTCCTCCTCAAATTATCATCCAAACTTCCAGACTTACCAAACACACCAAGAGAAGAAACCAGTGAATTTTAAATCTGATAATGGTGAAGATTACAATGAGGTATTTTCATTACATGAACTGCGCTATCATACTGCGCTATCACAGGCTCACGACACTGCAACAGGACTATTTCCTTAACTAGCTGCGTTTGCAAAACCATGGAGCGAATGGTGAATAATCGCTTCGTTTGGTTTTTGGAAACCAACAATCTGATTGCTTATATACAATGTGGTTTTCGTAAAAACCGAAGCACAATTGACCACCTGGTTCGTTTGGAATCATTTGTTAATAATTCTTTCATTAAAATACTACATGCAGTATCAATCTTTTTTGATCTCGAAAAAGCATATGATACTACTTGGAAGCATGGTATTTTAAAAGATTTATATTCTTTTGGGTCAGTTTCAAGTGCGTGTGGGATCAACCCTCTTAGACTACTTTCATCAAGATCAGGGTATTCCACAAGGCAGTATTTTGTCTATGACTTTATTTGGTATTAAAATCAATAGTCTTTCTAAGGTTTTAAGTGATTCGGTAGATGGATCACTATTTGGGGATGATTTTAATGTTTCTTGTAGAGGTAGAAATATGCATACAATAGAGAGGCAATTACAAATTTGTCTCAATAAAATTGAAAAATGGTCATTTGAAAACGGGTTTAAATTTTCTATAACAAAAACAAATTGTTTTGCATTTCTGATCCAGAATTATTTTTATATGGCACCCCCATCAAAGTAGTAAAGGAGGCCAAGATCTTGGGTCTTACTTTCGACTCACATCTAACTTTTCTACCCCACATTAAATCCCTTAAAACTAAATGTCTGAATGCACTTGATTTGTTAAAAGTGTTGAGTATTCCATCACAAGGGATCAGTATTTTAATTCACAATCTATGAAGGATCTTTTTAGCAATATTAGATTTTATTTAATCATTGCATTTTTAAAGGAATTAGATTCGTTAACTGAATTGTAAATGGATAAATATTTTACAATTGGAAGATTAAATTAGTAACTTAAATCGTTTGTGGCTGTACCCTTAAAGGCGGTTGAAGTACCGTAAAACTATTGTCCTCCAGAGAGGGTACTTAAGTCCAAAAACATTTCAAGTAAAATTCAGTTTTCCAGCTTTTTAATCGTAGAATAAGTGTGTTTCTACTTTATGGCTAGATTTGTCTAAATTGCTAACAGCCGAAGGGATGATGTAAATCCAACTAGGGTCCATGCAGGAAGCAAATATACTGTAAGTCCCCATGGTCCCTAGTATGGTGATCTACCTTCAGTTGTTGGCAACCTATAGCCCATTTTTATATTGTATTGTCCTCTATAGATAAATTGTTTTAGGTATAGTTACTAGGTTTATACTCTACTCTGTGATATTCTAGTTGTTTAACTATCCCTCGTTGACAGGTTTTTATAGCATCCATATATTTCATTTCAGTATTAAATGTTCTTGTCACGATATGGCTGAGATATTGCCGATGTGACGTTAAATATTAACTCACTCACTCATTAACAAACTGTGTTTGCAAGACCATGGAAGACATGATAAATAATCGACTTGTTTGGTATTTGGAAACAAATAAGTGAGTGAGTGAGTTAATATTTAACGTCACATCGGCAATATCTCAGTCGTATCGTGACGAGAACATTTAGCAGAGAAAAGGACTACATGTTTATTATAAAATCTTCGGCGAAGGACAGTAAAACAATTAGAATATCACAATTTGAATTAAAACTAGCGTGGAAAGTTAAAACTAATATCACTATCGGACAATAATACATAAATTCAGGCTTTAGATTGCCAACAACTGAAAGTATATCACCATACTAGGGACCATGGGGTGGAAACTAATAACCTCATGACAGATATACAGTGTGGTTTCCGTAAAAACAGAAGTACTGTCGATCACCTAGTGCGACTGGAATCATTTGTGAAAAACGCACTAATTAATAAACAACATGCTGTGTCTATCCTTTTGATCTCGAAAAAGCATATGACACAACCTGGAAATATGGCATTTTGAGAGATTTCGGTTTGCGAGGTCGTTTGCCTGAATTCATATTAAACTTTTTAAATGACAGACAACTTCAAGTCCGCGTAGATTCTACCCTGTCTGATCATTACAATCAGGATCAGGGTGTTCCACAAGGCAGCATTTTGTCTGTAACACGTTTTAGTATCAAGATAAATAGTTTGTCAAAAGTTTTAAATGATTCAATTGATGGATCGTTATTTGTGGATGATTTTAATATTTCTTGCCGTGGTAAAAATATGAATACAATTGTACGGCAAATGCAGCTCTGTTTAAACAATATAAATAGATAGTGTCTTGAAAACAGCTTTAAAGTTTCTAAATCCAAATCTAATTGTATACATTTTGTAGAAAATATAAACCGCATAAAGATCCTGAACTGTTTCTAAATGGATCTCCCATTAAGGTTGGAAAGGAGGCCAAGTTCTTGGGAATCCTTTTGGACTCACATTTAACGTTTCTACCACATATCGAATCCCTCAAAACTAAGTGCCTGAAAGCACTTGACTTGTTGAAAGTCGTTTCAAATTCTAAGCTACCATCCTGCAGCTTTATCGATCACTGATCCGGACAAAACTTGAATATGGCTCCATTGTATATGGTGGAGCCTGTAAAAGCAGCCTAAAACTTTTAGATTCTGTTCACCATCAAGGTCTAAGACTTTGTCTTGGCTCCTTTCGAACTTCACCTGTTGAGAGCCTGTACGCTGAGGCTAATGAGCCATCTCGTGAGCAGCGCCGTTTAAAGTTAGCTTTACAGTGTGTACAAAATTATATTCCAGAGAATCAAACCCTGCATATAATTATGTTTTCAGTTCTCTGTATGAGGATTTATACAAAAAGAAATCTTCTCTTGTTCCGCCTCTTGGTTTAAGAATAAAACCATTTCTTTCTTCGGCCCGCATTGAGCTGGAATATATAGCTCCTTCCTGTCTTCATTCGTCTGCCCCAAGTAGACCTAACATTGACCACATTTAAAAAATAAGGAACTAATGAATTACAATGTAAACAAGAATACAATCAGTTGAAACATACATATAGCAATTATAAATCCTTGTTTACAGATAGGTCCAAGGACGGTGGCGCTGTGGCTTGTGGCACTGTCATTGGATCCAGAACAATATCTTCTAGAGTGCCAGATAATAGTTCTATTTTTACAGCAGAAGCTATCGCCATATTAACAGCTCTTAAATACATTCAAAGGCACCTGAAACGTAAACAATATATAATCTATTCCGACTCTCTTTCTTCCCTTTAGGCTATTAAAAATATTTCTTGTAAACATCCACTTTTAATAGAAATTATTGAATTGTATAATAATCTTGCTACTGGCCAATACGACCTCGTCTTTTGTTGGTTACCCAGCCATGTAGACATTTCCGGCAACGCAATGGCCGATCTTGCAGTTAAGGCAGCACTCAACAAATCTGTGACACCACTTCTTATTCCATACAGTGATTATAAAGTTAGTATTAGAACTTACATCCGTGATCGGATGCAGAAGAAGTGGGACAACCATGTAGGTATAAATAAATTACATGTAGATATAAATAAATTACATGTAATAAAACCGTATATTGGTTACACCTACTTGGACTGTCAGTCCAGATTTGAAGAGGTTATTTTACGACGATGTCGTATTGGCCATACTAGATATACTCATGCGCACCTGTTGAAAGATGAGGATCCTCCGTTTTGTAACCCTTGTGATGAGAGAGTCACGGTCAAGCATATTCCGCTTAACTGTGCTGAATTCTCCATCACAAGGGATATGTAATTTACAGTTAAAATCAATTTAGGATCTTTTTACCAGCGTTAATTCTCATTTAATTATTGGGTTTTTTTTAAAAAAAGAAATTGATTTTTGGTTGAATTTTGAATATGATAATGTGTAAATATATGTATTTTACTGATTGGTAGTTTGGATTAGTAACTTGAATTGTTTAGTGGTTGTACCTTCAAAGGGGGTTGAAGGATTGTAAAATTATTGTCCTGCTGAGAGGGTACGTAAGTCCACAAACATTCAAAGTAAATTCTAAATTTCCAGGTTTTTAATCGTAGAATAATTATCTTTTTATTGTATGGCTAGATTTCCCAAATTGCTGACGGCTGAAGTGATGGTGTAAATTCAACTACTGTCCATGCATATAGCAAAAGTACCGTAAGTCCCCATGGTCCCTAGTATGGTGAAAAAAAATTCATTGGTTCCAAAAATATGCAAGATTATAGGTCTTATTTGAAAAAAGCAGGAACGTAAGTCCAAACACATTCTCAGTAAATTTAAGTCTACCAGGTTTTTAATCGAAGTATTCATGTTATTTTAATTTTGGCTAACTTTTTGTACAATCGCCAGCAGCTGAAGGGAGGGTGTAAATCCAACTAGGGTCCATGTACGTAGCAAAGGTACTGTAAGTCCCCATGGTCCCTATTGTGGTGATCTACCTCATTAGTTTTAACTTTCCATGCTTGTTTTAATTGAAATTGTGATATTCTAGTTGTTTTACTGTCCTTCGTTGACAGGTGTTTATAATGTACATATGATCTTTTTCATTGTCGAATGTTCTCGTCAAAATATGGCTGAGATATTGCCGATGTGACGTTAAATATTAACTCACTCACTCACTGTTACAAAACAAAAGGAAAAAAACAACAACATACCAACAAAGTTAATTAATTCGAACTTCTACTTCTTTTCAGAGATAACAGTTCAATCAACAACGATGCTGAGGCCTCGACTCCACTGGCGACATTTTGTATTGCTCATGTGCGGCTTGGTACTGACAGCATACGTCTACTTGATCACAGGAGTGAAGCGACCTATAACTAAAAATGTATTTCACGGACTGAGGGATGAAGCCAAACCTTCACTAGAATACACTCCCACTGGCTCAAAAATAGAATCTATTCCTGAGGACTATTTCGTTAAGCCACGATGGGAAAATAAATATTTCATCTACGACTGTTCCCAGGGTGGCTGTGGTGGGCTTGCGGACAGAGAAGAAGGAATTGTAGGTGCTTATATGATTTCACAAGTACTTAGCAGGAAGTTCAAAGTCAACATGCTGGTACCATGTGATATCAGGAATTTCTTCCAGCCAAACAAAGTTGACTGGATTCTCCAAAATTCTGAAATAAATGGTCTGAAAAGTAGTAGGTACAAGCGACTTAACGAAGACGCATTTGAACTACGTCAGGAAATTGCAAAATCTCTTGATTTAGAAAAAGAATTTCCTTCTGACGTCACATATTTCACTGTGAATCAGGACCTGGTTAACTATCTAAAACTGCATCCGCTTTTTAAAAGTCTTCGATGGGCATATAATCAGACAACAAATGACATATACAATATTGTTTTACGACGACTGTTTAGAATGAGACCCGAAATTCAGAAAAGGTTTGATGATTTCCAAACATTAGCCCGTGACAAAGGGAGAAAACTCGTGTGTGCACATATTCGAGTAATGAAGAACCCTACTATTCCGGGTGAGAATCATAGACCCACACCCTTGAATGTTAGTTTAGTGTGGAACTTCCTTAGACAGTATAATAACAGCGCCCTCTATCGGATTTTCGTGGCCACAGACTCCCAGGACGTGCGACAGGATGCGAAGAAGCTGTTTCCTAGTGTCATCCAAGATTTGGAGGGAGATATCGTTCATATTGATCTTAACAATCACGGAAAAGATGACAAATGCGGGGGTTTTGCTAAAGTGATTCTTGATCAACGGACGATGTCATCATGTGACGTATTCTTTATGACAGACAGCGGACTTGGCCGTATCGCAGCCATGATGAGAGGAACAGACAAAGGCCTGTATTGTATGACCAGCAATTCCGCATACAGCAAGTGTCCCTTTGACGATAAAGGTTTATTTCCACAGAACTGGTTCACAGGCGCTCGTATCATGGAAAGGATCAGAAATTAAAATTTGTTTTGACGATGGTCATTCCACTTTCCTTCACAATTTAGTGAAATGTGAAGCATTTCGTTTCGGAGGCGATTTAATCCTCGCAAAGACCATAGCACTCTGTAGGGGCGCCAGTTTAATACCTGCCTGCCGACACTCACACACTTGGCGAGAGACTCATTCTGTTACTTACGAGAAGTTCTCTGATAAAACTCACTCCTATCTGGACTCATGCACATTTTCAGCACTTAGAATCACAAAAACAGGTCTGAATACACAGTTTTCAAAGTTTCTTCTGACAATGCAATTTGCACACCACTTAGAATCACACAAACAGGTCTGAATACAAGCTTTTTTGACAATGGAAATTGGAAAAAATGCATGGGGACTACTAATGAATCCATTACTCTTAGAAACCTCATATTTGGCCTTGACCTCGTTTTCTCCACCCGGACATGGTGTTTACCAGATATTTATTTCTCTACGCTTCCATTGTTTGTTTTTGTTTTGCTAAATTTTCATTCTTTTATGTTTAGTTTGGTCGTTTTCTCGTCACCTCCAGTTTCTGTATTCCAAAGTCACTGTTAATTTCATTCAGCTGTAAAATGTCCATAGACAGAAATGGTACTGGGGGTTAGATTTGCCAATGAAGCTGCAGAAAAATCTGACAAAAGCAATAAATGTGGATGTCGCTAAAAAGGTCTCATAAAAATATCTTGTTCTCGACAGTTGGTACTGGTATGGGTACAACTTATGAGCGGTTTTATATCCCGGAGATTGCTTGAGGGTTATGTATCCCAGTTTGACTGCCAACATTGACTAAGAAATTACCTCCCTGGCTTACAGTCAGTATAGGCGATCCAAGTGTAAGTTCCTGCTTCCTTTTATAATTGTTTTCTCAAATACGACATCTTTTCATACATGTAAAATATTGCAGCCTTATAACATAGACTAAACAAGTCAAAGAAATTTCACTCAAAAAAGTAAATCCTAAAAGTTTGTTTTAGTGTTGAATTCCAAGTTGTTGCTTAATAAGCATTAAGTGTTGAACGTTAAGACTATGTGCGTGTCCCACCTGAAGCCTGTAATAGGTCAGTAGTCATAAACGTTCGTTGCTACGTTTACCTGATAAGTGTAAAAAAGACACGCTCTCTGAGAAAACTGTAAGATAATTGTAGGTATTATATGCATTCACGAATCTTCAAAAACAGTTAGTCAGGATTCAGGCAGTCAGCACTGTAGATTAGCGGTATTGTGAATGATGTTTAAACAAGTGACAGCTGAACGTGTGGCCATATCACACACGGATCAGGATCATCTTATACTGATGCTGGCCACGTTCCTTGGAGCTATCTGTATGTAGGTGGGATAGTTGTTTCTAAATTCAAGAAAAAGGTTGTTTACATTGCAATAGTTTTATTTACCTTTTTGGGGCTGGATTGAAAATATTGGTTTGAGTTTAGTGAGCAACCTTATCCTTCTCAGCTTGAGACAAGGTTCCCTAGCTTCAACTTTAGCTGGTGCTGTATTTCAGAAATATTCATGTCGGTTTCACTACATGGCATATAAAAATCAATACAAGAAGAACCATCAACATTGTCTTTCAATACTGAGCAGGACTAATAATCTCGATGGTAAACCAGAAAACCCGCAGAATACTTTGGGTTGTACACCCAATTCGTGATCGAACATGTCTGATAGAGTAGCTCATACCTATATACTATCTATTTTCAAAATATCGCTAAATAAATAAGGATGCGCCAACAGAATGCCATGTTGCGACGGTCTTTTTAGTGTCATTGGCATCCTGTAACTCAAAGAATAAAAAACCGGCACGTCGTAAGTTTATGAACGCATCACGAACTAATGCCTTACAAGACCATCATTAGCGTTTCTAATCATAGTGCATAGCTGTCAATACATCAAATTCAAGATGTGAAACAAGTTTATTTTAGTCTCTTGTTTCATCGTTTGGCACACGAGGCTATTGAAGGCAATTAAGCGATACATGAATGTGTGGACTGGGTTTTGGAATTTCCGTGTGGAGGGAATCTGGGAATGTACCATGTTCTTCAAAATTGTTGTGTATACTAAGAGGTGTTAATAATGATTCCTTTGGTAGGTGCTTTTGCTTTGGAGTACTTAGTAGTAAATGAACGCAATGAAGAACTCTTGTCCCTTTCATATTTCTACGAGACGTGGCTTTGAAAATCTTAAGGTTGTTTAAATGTGTAGGTTAAGCGTTGGCATCAAATTGTTTTTATCTGTCGTTTCCCTTTTTTCACTGAATCAGGTTAGCTATCAGTCGGTTAGCTACTGACCGTAGGTCCAGTTAGTTGTGTTAACACTATCACGAAACTGGAATTACCTCATTGAGTGTAAGCTTTTTGAGAGTCGTTGCAAAGATCGTCACACACTGTCTATTCCAAATAAGTAAGGAAACGAAGGGTCTGTAAGATGGATAACCAAATATGTCACTACAGCTGGATGTAGGTATTTAACGGAATCATCTTTAAAACACGCACACAGCGATCGTGGAAATGTGAAAAGTATAGATATAAATTTTGTTAATCATCTTGTCCGGTCTAACCTTTCGATATGGTTACCAACGTTCCACTTGACTCGGTACGCATTGCACATGTCAATTCTCAACATGTCGCACGGGTGGTTCTGTGGTAGAAAGGGTTGTGGCGTGGTACTAGAGAGTTTCTGGGTTCGAACCTAACTTTGCCCTGATAGCTTCATTGGTTTGGCAGTACCTCATCTCTGTTCGTAGTTTTGAGACACAGGACATTGTATCAGGTGCACCTCGCGTAGATCCCTATCCTGATTTTGTATTGCAAGATAGAAATGGCGCATTACCCGAACTGGTTTAGTTATGGTACACTTTATTTTCTATTGTTTTATTTATTTTACACTTATGCATTTTGTTCTTAGATGGACCTGTGAAGGTCCCGGGGTAGAATAGGCCTTCAGCAACCAATGCTTGCCATAAAAGGCGACTCAGCTTGTCGTAAGAGGCGACTAACGGGATCGGGTGGTCAGGCTCGCTGACTTGGTTGATGCATGTCATCGGTTCCCAATTGCACAGATCGATGCTCATGTTGTTGATCACAGGATTGTCTGGTCCAGACTCGATTATTTACAGACCACCGCCATATAGCTGTAATATTGCTGAGTGCGGCGTAAAACTAAACTCACTCACTCACTCACTCTTAGATGCTGCTCTAAACATCAGTATGAGAATAGATCAAGGCAATTTAGATTTGAGATGCATCAACATTTCAAACTTGGATCTTCGCCAGTTACACATATTATTAAATGTTGTTATGTGTATTATTGAAGTGTTTTATGTGTCACATTTCTATCAAAGTTTCGAACTCAATGCCTTAAAAGGTGGTAAAAGTATAACTAAATGTTATTGGTTTTCTTAAGCTGTTATCCATGTTATCAGTGTGTTATCTTATGGGCGTTTTAATGTGTTACGCGTGTTAGACGTATAAGTAAAATGTTATTGGTTTTATTAAGGTGTCATCCGTGTTGTCAGCGCTACATGTGTTATGGGCATTTTAAGGTGATACACGTGTTAGAGGTATGAGTAAAATGTCAATGGTGTTTATGAAGGTGTTATCAATGTTAACAGTGCTGCATATGTTATGGGAGTTTTCATGTGTTACACATGTTAGCGGTATAAGTAAAATGCTAGTAGATTTATTGAGATGTTGTAATGCTTTCAGTGGGTCCAAGAATAATAAAAATATTATAGATGTCGAATTATTCTTTCAAATACTCAGTGTTTCTGGATCTTGCCTTGTCCCTTGACAACAGAAGCTGGCTGTACTGGCAAGAGTGCAATAGTGGTAAGTACTGCGCACGCACGCACGCACGCACGCCCACCCACACACACACACACTTCGGTACCAACATTTTCCTGCGGATTGCATTGCCTCCGTTGTGAGGTTATAATGTCAAATCATGTTATATTCAAAGAAGCTTGTTTATATCATTATTGCCAATACATATAAAATAAAATAAAAATTCCATACAAAATATATACAAAACAGACACCAAGAAGTTAAATGATATACAACCCCAATGCTATACCATACCATGTTGAATGTACCGCCGTAGATAGATCTATGTTTTGAAGAAGGCATCGGAATTATGGACATAAGTCAACGTCAAAAGAAATGTCTGATGTCCATTTAATATCGCCAAGCGGAGTAATCTGTCAATGCCTGTCACGTACAAGGCCACCATGATGATTACTTTCGCTTTGCAGGGTACGTAAGTCCACAAACATTCAAAGTAAATTCAAACTTTCCACGTTTTTAATCGTCATTTGACTTTGTGGGTAGATTTCCCAAATTATTGACGACTGAGGGGGATGATGTAAATCCAGGTAGGGTCCATGCAAGTAGCAAAAGTACTGTAAGTCCCCATGGTCCCCAGTGTGGTGATCTACCTTCAGTTGTTGGCAATCTATAGCCCATTTTTATATTGTATTGTCCTCTATAGATAAACTGTTTTAGGTATAATTACTAGCTTTACGTTTCTGTGATATTCTAGTTGTTTACTGTCCTTTGTCGACAGGTTTTATAATGCTCATATACTGACTATTCCATTTTAGTGTTATGTTCCCGTCACGATATGGCTGAAATATTGCCGATGTGAGGTTAAATATTCACTCACTCACTCACTCACTCACTCACTCACTCACGTTCGCTTTGCCATACTTGCCACAATGATATATAACGCCCTAATTTCCAAAGGTTCATCTGTGAACAGTGTGCAAAAAGTATGAATTTCCCTGATGAAGATCATACATGTCTGTGTCGCCGTGAAGACAGTTCTACATGTAGCCTTCTATTGATCTAACCAGTACCGGTGAGGTCTGACCAGCCGATATTTGGGCTAACTCGTCTTCTTTGGCCATGATTAAATTCTGCTGCTGGCATTGAGCCTGAAACTATAGATGTCCTTCCCTTGACCCCATTTGAAATCCCATTTTAGAGATATATGCTAGTTTCACTTCCTAATTAATGTAATATTCTAGTTGGTTTTACTGTCCTTCGTTAACAGGTTTTTATGATTACATATATTTATGGTGACTTTAAAAGTAAATCGGCTGAAATGTTACCGGTGTAACTCACTCACTCACTTTGATCATGATCTTGGCCACGTGAGAGTGAGTGATTTTAGCTTTACGCCGCACTCAGCAATATTCTACATAAATGGTGACCGTTTGTAAATAATCGAGTCTGGGCCTGACAAGCCAGTGCTCAACAGCAGCAGCATCGGTCTGCGCAAGTGGGAACCGATGACGTGTGTCAGCCAAGTCAGCGAGTCTGATCACCCGATCCCGTTAATCGCTTCTTACGACAAACATACGCACAATCAAATTAACCGCAAACCTGTAAGAACAAGGGGACATCGTGAACGTCAAACATGGGATTTTACAAGACGTCACTTTGTCATTGATGATTAAATTTGGAAATATTCTCCACTTGTCTACATAAACATTTTTTTCAAACTTTACTTAGAAACTAACACTACAAAAACAATCTGGTTTCCGGAAAACTGAAACTGAGAAGAAAAAATGGAGTTTCCCATAGTTCCATTGTGGTTTCCATGAAAACTGAAACTGTACCATTTCCGGATGGTTTCCAGATCGTTTCATTACCCACTCCTCCAAGCGAGATCCAGCTGGTTTCCATGTTTTTAGTTTACCGTAGCTTTCCATGAAAACTGAATACTAAAATCACAGAATCCAAAATGGAATCTAGCAGGAAACTCAGCTGGTCACTTTCAGTGAATGGAAACCAACTGTTTTCCCACAATTATCCACAATGGAAACCCAGGTCATTTCTGTAGTGTAGTCCTTAATTCGTAGAATTGGCATAATTGATTGCACCTTGCCAGTTTCCAGTACATTTACTGCCGTTCAGTTTTAAGATACCAGACATTATTAGCAAGCCAATTTAGGGACCCCTGTCTCATACAGTCCTAAGTTGGTTTTCATCAAAGCGCAATATACGCAGTATTTGTAGAATTCCAGAACTCCAGTTTACCGTAACAACCAAAGACCCGAATCGATGTCTTTCTTCAAGACAACTTATCTGGCAGATATGTTATTTATTAAATATGTATCGTTATTCTGATTATTTTCATATGAACACATATTCCTTGATGAGCAATTTGTCAATGTAAACATGATAACACAAGGGCCGTGTAACGTTTATAGCACTGTTGGAAATGAAAGTAATTCAGGCCCTCACATTTCACTTTTTATTTCCCTAAGAAGGTAAACAGAAGCAACGAGTGTCATCTCGTAGCTAACTGATTCTTGGGTTAAAGAGTTTATTCGAGGGGTCTACAAACAAATACAGGAGATGGCAATGTGTTCCACTTGAGCTTTGCTAGCGTAGAACACATTTGTTTTATGTAGAAGCGATGTTCTGCGGACGATAGGGCCAAGTAATCGACAAATTTCTGCCTAGAACACGGTAGCGTGTCCCACTTTTGCAACTAAACACACGTTCACATTAACCACAAAAAGCAAACATAATTAAAACACAGTTATCACTTATTCATGATACATAAAATGCATTGCTGGTTAAATGAAACCAAATAAACAAAATTATAAGCGTATAATCGCAAATCAAAAGTGCAATATTTTGTACTTGGGTTTATCTCCCTCGAAATGAAGCAGCCGCGTTACCGAACCCAGTCAAAGCCGGCCATGTGCACTCAAATGTAACGCAGCTGTTTGCATTGGCCACTGATTCATTTGCCGATACGCTTAGCCCCCTCTTTGTTTGTGCCTTACAAGCCCGATAGGTGTTAACTGCATGTGGTCAGTGACTGAAGTTGTGCATTGCATATTGTTATTAGCAGACAGGCGGGAAGACGTACTAGGGTCAATAAACCAAATACTGAGTTTCCTCTGTGACAGAGTCTGCTTATCACAATAAACATATTTTTTATGCAACGAGTAGATTATTTACTTGATTGTGTACACAACCAGGATTGGACTACTGCTCACGGCATCATACTCCGCGAACCTATTCACTGCGCATACGTTTTGAGCGCACCGCAGCACGGCTGTTGAAACCACTTTCCCCCCAACGTTAGGGGAAAACTAATGGATAGTTTGAACTCCGATTTCGTGGGCTTTTTTCATCGCGCTTTTGTCATCTTTACAGGTTGAATTGGCATTTTTTTATGATTTGTTTCAGTAAGTGCATACCGAAAGGTTTCAGAATCTGCAAAGTTGTGTTTGCATGTCACCTTCAACTTACTTTTGCATGTGTTTGTGATGGATGATACCAGTGATCCAAAATGGATCCTTTTCACTAACACCTGGTTCAACCATCTGATCGTACATGAATATGATCCCTTATACACTGGATTTTGCTTTTGGGACTGTGTGTTGCTGTAGTCGAGTGTTTTCGGAACCGCTCGTAAAATCATCGTCATTATTGAAACGTTATCCTCCGCGGTAGTGACGCCTGTTGTATAACTGGAATGACCATGAAAGATAACCTGTTTCGTATCACTGTCTGATTCAGTACTCATATGAATGAAATATGTAATATCTACTGGGTACAGAAACGGAAAAATTTAAATCGGTTGTATCAAATGCTAGTCAGCAAAGCATTATCTAATGACGCCCCACGTAAGCGTTTTCGTAAACATTTTATTATGTTCCGGGGCTCATCTTTACATTTCCCACACTTCCTTGACAAAAACACACATGCGTTACTTCCGGGTACCTGTCAAAATGGCAGCGTTACCACCTAATCCCAATTAAGCCTTACCGACCACATTTCACGGCGTTGATAAAATAATCAATTACCAAAACAGTTACTGACTAAGAATGCTGACTGAGTGTGTTACTGAGTATGGGTGAGTGAGTGAGTTAATATTTATCGTCACATCGGCAATATCTCAGCCATATCGTGACGAGAACATTTAATACTGAAATGAAATATATATATCTATTATAAAACCTGTCAACAAGAGACAGTAAAACAACTAGAATATCACAGATGAGAATATAAAACTAGTAACTATACCTAAAACAATGTATCTATACAGGACAATACAAGATAAAAATGGGCTATAGATTGCTAACAACTGAAGGTAGATCACCATACTAGGGACCATGGGGACTTACAATACCTTTGCTACCTGCATGGACCCTAGCTGGATTTACATCATCCCCTCAGCTGGCAGCAATTTGGGAAACCTAGCCATGCAAATAAAAAGACACTTATGCTACGATTAAAAACATGAAAGTTTGAATTTACTTTGAATGTTTGTGGACTTACGTACCCTCTCAGGGGAACAATAGTTTTACAGTACTTCAACCCCCTTTGAGGATACAGCCACTAACAAGCACAGTTCTGAATTTAAACTTCCAATCATAAAATATTTATCTATTTACAATTCAGACAATAAATCTAATTCTTTTAAAAATGCAATGATTAAATGAGAGCTTGTGTTATTAAAAAGATCCTGCAGAGTTCGTGAATTAAAATACTGATCCCTTGTGATGGAATACTCGACACAGTCAAGCAGGATATGACTGGGTAACCAACAAAAGACGATGTCGTATTGGCCAGTAGCAAGAGTATTATACAATTCAATAATTTCAATTAAAAGCGGATGTTTACAAGAAATGTTTTTAATAGCCTGAAGACAAGAAAGAGAGTCGGAATATATTATATACTGTTTACGTTTAGGGTGTCTTTGAATATATTTAAGAGCTGTTAATATGGCGTTAGCTTCTGCTGTAAAAATAGAACTATTATCTGGTAATCTAGAAGATATTGTTCTGGATCCAATGACAGTAGCACAAGCAACTGCACCACCGTCCTTGGATGCATCTGTAAGCAAGGATTTGTAATTGTTATATGTATGTTTCAATTGATTATATTCTTGTTTATACTGTAATTCATTAGTTTCTGATTTTTTAAATGTAGTTAATGTTAGGCCAACCTGTGGCCTAACCAACTGCCATGGGGGAGAGGAAAGAAGACGGGAAGGAGCTATATTGTTCAGCTCAATACCAGCAGCAGCAATAAACGGCTTTATTCTGAGCCCAAGAGGTGGAACAAGAGAAGACTTTTTGCTATACAAATCCTCATAAAGGGGATTGAAGACACAGTTATATGCAGGGTTAGATTCGTTAGAGTATAGTTTTATGATATATTGTAAAGATAATTTGATACGGCGTTGTGCAAGAGATGGTTCATCGGCCTCAACGTAAAGACTGTCAATAGGTGAAGTTCTGAAGGACCCAAGACAAAGTCTTAGACCTTGGTGATGGACAGGATCAAGAAGTTTAAGATTGCTTTTGCAGGCTCCACCATAGACAATGGAGCCATAATCAAGTTTAGAACGAACGAGTGATCGACATAAATGGAGAAGGGTAGCTTGATCCCCTCCCCATTTTGAATTTGAAACCACTTTCAACAAGTCAAGAGCTTTCAGGCATTTACTTTTAAGTGATTTAATATGTGGTAAAAACGTTAAGTGTGAATCAAAGATTAGACCCAAGAATTTGGCTTCCTTGACAACTTTAATGGGCGTCCCATCTAGAGACAGTTCAGGGTCTTTATGTGGTTTGTATTTTCGACAAAAATGTATGCAGTTAGTTTTCGATTTAGAAAATTTAAAGCCGTTTTCAAGACACCATTTATTAATCCTGTTTAAACACAACTGCAATTGCCGTTCAATGGTATGCATATTTTTACCACGACAAGAAATATTAAAATCATCCACAAATAACGATCCATCAATTGAATCGTTTAAAACTTTAGATAAACTGTTGATCTTGATGCTAAAAAGAGTGACTGACAAAATACTGCCTTGTGGAACACCCTGATCCTGATTGTAATGATCAGACAGGGTACAGCCCACGCGGACCTGGAATTGTCTGTTATTTAAAAACTTGGCAATAAATTCAGGCAAACGACCTCGAAACCCGAAGTCATGTAAATCTCGTAAAATGCCATATTTCCAAGTAGTGTCATATGCTTTTTCAAGATCAAAAAAGATAGACACAGCGTGTTGTTTGTTAATCAGTGCGTTTTTTACAAATGATTCTAAACGCACTAAGTGATCGACAGTACTTCTGTTTTTACGGAAACCACATTGTATATCTGTGATAAGGTTATTAGTTTCCAAGTACCAAACAAGTCGATTATTTATCATGCGTTCCATGGTCTTGCAAACACAGCTTGTTAATGAAATCGGACGATAATTGGATGGATCCGTATGATCACGTCCAGGTTTAGGTATTGGTACTACTATGGCGTCACGCCATGACGGAGGAAAGTTACCCGATGTCCAAATATCATCAAAAATATTTAGGAGAGTTTCTAGGCAGGATTCTGGTAAGTGCTTCAGGAGTTGATAATGTATGTTATCAGCTCCTGTAGCAGTGTCATGAGCCTGATCAAGAGCAGTATGGAGTTCATGAATAGAAAACGTTTCATTATAATCTTCCCCATTATCAGAATTGAAATTAATAGTTTTCTTTTCTTGTTCTTTTTGATACTGCTGGAATTTAGGTAAATAATTAGAAGAGGAAGAATGTTTAGCAAGGGTTTCACCTAGTTTATTAGCAATATTTGATTTATCAGTAAGCAATTGATCTCCCTGTTTAAGATGATGGACACTAGATTTAGTACCTTTACCTTTGATTTTCTGGACCATGTTCCATACCTTGGACATAGGTGTCCGAGAATTTATTTTGGATACATAATTTTGCCAAGATTGACGTTCGTTCTGTTTGAAAGTACGCCGTGCTTCAGCATTTAAAATTTTAAATTTATTTAAATTATGCACCATAGGATGGCGACGGAAATAATGTTCTGCTTTTTTCCTTGCCTTCCTAGCTTGTTTGCACTCATCGTTGAACCATGGTTTTCTTATGTGTGGAACTACAGAGGACTTTGGTATACACTCATCAGCTATGGAATTCAGTTCATCAGAAAAGCATTTAATAGCGTCGGGAACATCAATAAAACTTTCCGGTGTAAGTTTCTCCGTACACAGTGTTTCATATAAAGCCCAGTTAGCCTTTTTAAAATTTCGTCTTGATGATGGAGGAACATCGGATGGAGTTACAGCTTTTAATACAGTAGGAAAATGGTCACTTCCACAGAGGTCATCGTGGACTGACCATTCGAATTCATTTAGTAGTTCAGAATTTGTCAATGACAAGTCGAGAGCAGAATAGGTCCCTGTACCAGGATGTAAATATGTGCTGGAACCATCATTATAAATACATAAATCATTGTCAGAACAAAAGTCCTCCAACAATTTCCCTTTAGTGTTTATATTTACACTACCCCAGAGTGGGTTGTGCCCATTTAAATCTCCCATTATAATACAGGGTTTCGGGAGTTGGTCATAGAGAGCTTGCAGATCAGTTTTGGCAAACGTCGAAGACGGCGAAATATAGAGCGAGCATAGCGTAAACGCTACATGTAAAGTAAGTCTCACAGCAACAGCCTGCATGTTAGTATTTAGTGAAACAGGGCTTTGAATAACGTTTTGTCTGACTAGAATGGATGATCCGCCAGTGGCCTTATCGCCCGGAGGGGAAAAACAATGATATGCATTAAAATGACGAAGGTCTAATATATCTGTTTGTTTTAAATATGTCTCTTGGAGACATAACGCTGAAGGTGTAAAATCTTGGACTAATAGCTGTAATTCATGTAAATTAGTCCTCAATCCTCTGCAGTTCCACTGCACAATATTATTAGAATAAACTATTTTTTGGGGGGATTTATTGGGGATCTACCCCGCACTTTTTTGGAGGGCGACAAGCTATGTGCCCTACAATGGACGTTTTCAGAAACGTCCATGTCCTCGAGAGACCCATATTTGTTAAACAATTGTATTTTGTTCTGTGACCCTTTAGGAGCTCTGCCACTCAGTTTTTTCATAGGATCTGGCCTTTTAGGTTTAGTTTTAACAGTTTCTGAAGATTTTGGAGTTGATTGAGAAGACTCATGATCAGAGGATGCTACTGATTGGATTTGAGACGAAAGTGACTCTGACGTTTGAGTAGATATTGCAGGTGAAAAAATCAGAGGAGCTTCTGATGTTATCCAAGTCAAGTCAGTCTGACAGCTTGCGGTTGATTTTGTACTTGCTTCCGACGATGTTTTTGTAATGGAAGCATAGCTTTCTTTAGGTTCAGAACTTTGGACCAGTTTTTTGGCATCTGCAAAACTAATGTTTCGGGTGAATTTTAGTTTGTTGATCTCCATGTGATACTTCCAGACAGGACATTCTTTGGAAAACGATGAATGGGCACCAGTGCAGTTCGTACATTTCTTAACGTTACTGTCACAATCTTCCGTTGTATGTGTCTTTTCACCACAGTGAGCACAAACAACAGACAATGTGCAGTTATTAACCCCATGACCGAACTTTTGGCATTTGAAACATCGAAGAGGGTTTGGAATGTACATTTCAACGTTGACGTTACAGTATCCTGCTTTCAATGATTTTGGAACATTTGGAGAAGAGAAAGAAAACAAATATGTATTTGTGTTGACAGTAGCATCATTTCTACGGGTTGTAAAACGTTTGACAAAAAGGACACCTTGCTCCTTCATCTCTGAGGCGATGTCAAGTTCTGACATGTCAGCAAACAAATGTTCACGGTCCCTGAGAATTCCTTTGCTCGTGTTAAGTGTTTTGTGAGCCGAGATCGTAACTGGAATACCGACAAAAGATTTAGTACTCATAAGATTGGTGGCTTGCTGTCTTTTTGCACACTCAACCAGAAGGGCACCGGAACGTAATCGCCTAATGTTTTTAACATCACCAGCGATGCCTTGTATACCTTTAGCTACGGCAAAAGGATTCAACTTTAAAGGGGTCTTGTCAATAGTCTCAACAACAAGAAAACGTGGCCAGTAATCAATTGAGTTGGGCAGTCTGTGGTCAGTTTCAATGGGATCAGTATCAAGTTGACATTTGCTCTTTTTTGAGGGGTTTCGTAAGCCATGTTTAGTTAGTTAGATTTCATCATCTGAGCTCCCCACCCACCACGGAGTATCACAAGGACAATGCTGAATGCAAGTGGGTCTCCGA